>NC_090891.1:6975019-6980019 GCF_036669925.1 Montipora capricornis | reverse complement strand
TCCACTGTTCCTCTGTCCCTCTGTGTCCACTGTTCTTCTGTGCCCACTGTTGCTCCGTGCGGACTGTTCCTCTGTGCCCGCTTTTCCTCTGTGCCCGCTGTTCCTCTGTGCCCTCTGTTCTTCTGTGCCCCCTGTTCCTCTGTGCCCACTGTTCCCCTGTGCCCTCTGTTCTCTGTGCCCCCTGTTGCTCTGCGCCCTCTGTTCTCTGTGCCCCCTGTTGCTCTGCGCCCTCTGTTTCTCTGTGCCCACTGTTCCTCTGTGCCCACTGTTCTTCTGTGCCCACTGTTCCCCTGTACCCACTGTTCCCCTGTGCCCTCTGTTTTCTGTGCCCCCTGTTGCTCTGCGCCCTCTGTTCTCTGTGCCCTCTTTCTCTGTGCCCTCTGTTTCTCTGTGCCCACTGTTCCTCTGTGCCCACTGTTCCCCTGTGCCCTCTGTTCTCTGTGCCCCCTGTTACTCTGCGCCTTCTGTTCTCTGTGCCCACTGTTCCTCTGTGCCCACTGTTTCTCTGTGCCCACTGTTTCTCTTTGCCCACTGTTTCTCTGTGCCCACTGTTTCTCTGTGCCCACTGTTTCTCTGTGCCCACTGTTCCTCTGTGCCCTCTGTTCTCTGTACCCCCTGTTACTCTGCGCCTTCTGTTCTCTGTGCCCACTGTTCCTCTGTGCCCACTGTTCCCCTGTGCCCTCTGTTCTCTGTGCCCCCTGTTGCTCTGCGCCCTCTATTTCTCTGTGCCCACTGTTCCTCTGTGCCCACTGTTCCTCTGTGCCCTCTGTTTCTCTGTGCCCTCTGTTGCTCTGTGCCCTCTGTTTCTCTGTGCCCACTGTTCCTCTGTGCCCTCTGTTTCCCTGTGCCCGCTGTTCCTCTGTGCCCTTTGTTCCTCTGTGCCCTCTGTTTCTCTGTGCCCTCTGTTCCTCTGTTCTCTCTGTTCCTCTGTATCCGCGGCTGGTTGGGTATACTCCAAAAAGTAAACCCTAAGAGTTTTAAATTAGACTTGCGCTTAATATATTGCAAAGGGTCAGTTTGATCTTTTGATCCATCTTTCAGATGGATTTACTGCCTTTATATCATTGATCATTATCGAAAAAAGAATGGGGCCAAAGACCGTCCCTTGGAGAATACCCCTATTGATAGTAAGATAACTAGTACTTATTCCATTTACAACTACCCTCTGTTGTTTACCCTTTAGAAAATTAACTATTCAATTATGAATATAGTGGTTGATTTCTAAATTTCTTAGCTTTCGACAAAATTAACTATATCATGCGGGACGGAATGAAATAAAAAAAATACGAATAAGTATCAAGCCGTTTAATTTAAGTCATTCGTGCTGGCACTTAACCAAGGCCATGGTAATATTATAGCCTTTGCGATATGCGAATTGATCAGAACCAATAAAATTATTATAACAATGGAGAGTTCAGATCTAAAAACAACTCTGTCAAAAAACCTCATTAAGAATGTGACTAGGTCACTTGTGTTCATTTTGTGTTTATTTTTATTCCAATTATTTTCAACTTATTTTCATTATCTTAATTACTATTATTTGGTTGTTTACCCATAATTACTCCATTTCCTCACATACCTTGTTTTGCTTGTGTAGTTGTGCTATTTCCACACATTTCCTTTACCTAGTTCTTGTTTTGTAGGAGTGCTAAACTCCTTCTTCCCTCAGGTAAATCTTGTATTAGTGGGTAGTAAATTTACTCCCTAGCCTTATATATTTTGGTTTTTTGTGGACACAGAGGAACACTTGGTGCAGTTAATTTATATGTCAGTCTTCGAGACAAGTCATTTTCCAAGTCTTCGCAGATGTGTAGTTATCAATAACACTTGGTGTTCGCTTTATTTATGTCTAGCCTTTAGCTTAGTTTACTACATATAGCTTTCTGTTTCTGTACTTGATTTTAGTTCTTAGCAGTGATTGCAACATTTCATTAGCTTTTGTCTAGGTTTATTGATCTATGTTGACCTTTGGTCTGGCACAGCATATGTGATTTTCCTGTTGAATCTTTTTTCTGTTTTCCAATACGTAATTACTGTATTTTTGCTTACCTCTCTTCCTTGTCATTATTTGTATGCTTTTAATTCAATTTGATTCCAAATGATCCGTTTGTTACCATTATTTCACAACTGTTAGTTTCAATTTCTTATTGTAGCATTATTGTGCAGTATGTAATTTGAAGCTCTTGCTATTAATTGTCAAGTCCATGATTCACATAAGAGTTCTTGGATTATAACATTGTTTAGTTTGTTTACAATTTGCAGTCATTTACTTGTTTAGTTAGTAATTTCTTTGCCTTTTAACTTGCAAGCAGTTTTCTTCATGTATCAGCTATTTAGCATAGTTTTTATTGTTCAGCCTGTAAATAATATCAATTTACTATATTTAATCCATTGGCTTATTGTAGCTTTGCTTATTTTGTGTTTAGTGTTACTCGTTCCTGCTTTTTTTTTGTCATTATATCACTCTTTTGATTCTATTAAACTCGTAAAACCTGGCTCACATTTGTTGTTCTAGCGTCGACTGTTTTGGCCGTCTTATATTTGGTGTCACAAGTGGGATTTGAGTAAACCTTAAGTAGAGTTAAAACAGGAACGAGCTAACAAATAGGATGACTACTGACGCCCAGCTGAAGCCCAGCTGCGTAGTGACAAATTGGCAGCGTGCGTACGTGCGAAATGCTTGGGCCTACTACGGTATATACTGTATAAGAATTTTATTAAAGTTGAGTGAGATTTTAGAGGACTGGTATTTGACACTCGAGTTTGTAATAAGCCCCTCCCTCCACGAGCCCCAGAATTAAATAAGCCCCCGGCTTAAATAATCATGGGATTAAATTCTTCAAATGACCGTCATTTCTAAGTTAGTATTTGGAAAACTAGGAGTAACTGCAGAATACCCCGCCACTTGAAGCTGTACCTCTTAAGATTATGGCTAGGTGGCTAGGTGACTAGGTGGCTACGGAGCTACGCGGCTACGAAGCTACGGAGCTACGTGGAGCTATGTGTCTACGTGGTCTCTTGCTAAGGGTGAATCCTGGTCAACATCGCCCAGAACGCCGCGACACATCCGGGTACATTTTATGCGCGCCGGCGCTAAAATTCAAAATTGATTAAAGCAAGGTGCGCGTACAGTAATAACAAAGAATACGGCCAATAAGCGGCCACCAGCGCGTATGTTTTTCTGTTTCACGGACATATTAATTCCCCTGGCCAAGTACCAGCATATGGAATTTGTAGAGGAAGGATCAATAAATGATTCTGAACAAAAATTTGTTTTTTAAGGTCTCTACAAGTATTATAAAATTTGCTTTGAAAATCGACTAATTTGGAAGCTTTGTAGTATGGAAGCTGTACTTTAAGCAGAATATTCCGACAAGCTGATCGGTTATGTTTACGGCCAGCATATGGAAAAGTTAGTACCGGGTGTCAGGAAAGCTCCTGCAAATTTTCGCTGGTTTTAAGACACCTACAAGTACTATCGAAATGCGGTTTTCTGAACGCACTCGTCAACCTTCCGCAAATTTGCCTTTCGCAGGTTGTTCGGGAGAATGGTCGACTGATTTTGAAACTCCCGCGAGTAATAATAATATGCAAAACTCCGCCTCCCAAAACAAAAGCACGCAATACCCATAACAACGGGCTTTTGCTTGGGTCGGTATTTATGACTGAGGCCACGATCAGAAATGTAATGCGTAAAAGCCGGGCTGGTGTTTCGCACGCTTGGACATATTACTCACAAGTGGTTTTTAACAACTGAATTACTCGAAACTGCGAGGGCCTTTTATATGTTTTGATCAATTTAAAACGGATGGAATTTTGAATAATTATCTTACAAGCTACGGAGGTACGTGGAGCTGTGTCTACGTGGTCTCTTGCTAAGGGTGAATCCGGGTCAATTTAAGTTCTGTAACGGCTACAACAGCCAGTTTTCCCGAATTGATGAATTTGATATTAAAGGTTTGTCCTCAAAAACTGCACAAACAGCGACTAAGCAGAATTTATTACAAACTCGAGAAAAGCTATTGAAAAAGAATTAATGAGTTGCAGGCACTGCCGTTTTCGTGTGATTTATTTATTTATTCATTTATTGTCAAAACAGAAATGTCTGACAATGATTATTCCATGGTTTTTCCTCCTCATTTTCGATTGAAATCCGTTCAAGGGAACTATGTTCATGTAGGGACTTCACCAAAATATGGGCGTGGTCTCATCAATTTTCTCCGTGATGACTTGACGTCCAATGACACTGCATGAAAGCACGAATAAATGGGTAAAATTTCGAGACTTAAGCCTACTTTTCAATGTCGGGAGAATCTCAGGCGATCGGGGATTTCGCAGTTTCCCGACCGTTCCAGATTTTGTCAACATATCAGAAAATCGCCAGACGCTTGTCCTAGATTCTCCCTATAGTGACTTTCGCGGAAAAGGGAGAGTGCGCCAAAAATTGAAACTTGAAATTTAGAGGATTGATAACGAGCTCAAACCATCATCGATGTCTCCGACAGTACAAATTTGAGTTTTCAAATGTCGGGAAATGATCGCCGGCGATCGCAAAATCTGGGACACATCGGGAAAATAGAAACGCTTTCTATTTACCGGATTCGTCTCCGAACATCCCAGAAAAAGTAAATTAAAAGTAAAGTAAAGTAACGATATTTAACGTTGATAACTCGTAACAGTAACTTAATTCAACTAACAAACCTGAGGTCGACGGTGCGCTAATTTACTCCCCCCTATCCATCAGTGCTCCATTTTACGGGCATTTAAAGCTACTTAGCTACACGGAAAGGAAAGAAGTCGAAACAAGGATACGAGATCCGGGAATCGAACTCAGAACCTCTTGCACCAATGCCGCGCACCAACCGACTGTGCCATCCTTGCTCCTTATCGAGAATATCTACGAGTTCTGCTTTTTATTAGTCGGAGAAATCTGGGAAGGTCGGGAAACTTCGAAATCTCCGATTGTCTGGGATTTACCTGACATATGGAAACTAGGCTTT
>NC_090891.1:6965019-6970019 GCF_036669925.1 Montipora capricornis | reverse complement strand
TTTTGCTATTGTACTTTTGGCTGCACAAGTAAAAGCGCAAAATCGAAAGTTACATCGGATTCAGAGGGCGCCGTGATGAAGTTACCGCGGTGTGTTTACTCGCGAAACAGTGTCAAATCATCATTTGACAGAGATACCTGGTTTTTGTTTTTCTAAGTTTTCTTTTTCTTTCAAGTGTTATAAAGTTTGACAAGAAATGTGCGAATTCAACAAAAAGATCACAATCGCCCAACTCGTCAGGTTGACAGTCCAAACTTTACTCTCCAAGAGCTAGACGAGGTTATTTATCGCCAGGTAATTCCATCGTTTTGGGATAGCAGCTACTTTATTATTCATCAGTGTCAGATTTTTTTGCCGATTTTGGGGGTCATTTTGTTGAAACTCAAGCAAGCTTCCAACAGACCTGTTTATTTTCGTTACACTATACCACAAAAATGCTCCCGTATCACATTTCAACACACGTATGCAAATTTGTTAAGCTCGAAAATTACACAACATGATATTAAAGTTCACAAAGGCTGGAAATATCTCGGCAAAATCCTTTTCCAGCGAAAAATTAATCGAAACAAACAACATATTTACTATTAGAGGCAAAAATACCTTCCTATTTCAATTGCGTGCGTGCAAACAAGAGATGCAATTAAATACATTTTTTGACAGTTCACATCAAAAGCCTTTTCGACTCGGAACGCTGACCGTAAATAATAATGAAGCACAAAAGCGACAACAACTTTCATTCAAATAATTCTTCACTGTCACATTTCCAAATATTTTACACCTTTGCAGAGTTGAGTACAAAATACCGGTAAATGTAAATTGTGAGACAACTAAGATGCGACTTGAGTAAACACTGTGATGAATTCTTGTAGGCGTTCGATTCCTTCAATGTTAATTTGTTAAATCATAGTTAGTAACTATGGTTAAATCCATAAAAAAATTGCTATTTGATTTCCGTGTTTTATATAATACCAAGTTAGTAAAATATTAGAAACAAAGCTCACTTGATATCCAAAGGCAAAAAATAAAATTGTTGTCGAAGACCAGATATTTATTTTTCAGCGCTGTCTGGCTCATCCAATTGACGATCCATTCTTAAGCTCCATGAGGGTATATTTTGTTTAAAGATCCACTAAAACGCCATTCACGTCAATGACTTATTAGTAAAATTTCCAATTGTTATACCGGAAGACTGTGCAGAGTTGAGAACAGGTAAATACAAATCTGACAAATAGCGAGACAACTGAGATAACAGATCCACTATATGGATTCCTTCTCTCTCTTTGTTTAACCAATACTGAGTTACCAGAGAACTGTTCATTTGGTTTGAGTGTTGTACAAAACACCACACTTGGCAAAATTTTAGGAAGACAGGTCACTTTGATTACGGCTCGACGGGCGACAGATTGTTGTCGTTGCTTCTAACATTCGACCGCCTGTCTTATGCATTATCCAATTCGCTTGCCATTATTGAGCTTCATAAGGGTACATTTTGTTCAAAGATCCACTAAAACGCCATTCGCGTTACATGACTTCGACGCCATTGCCGGTTAAGTTAATCGTTCTACTGTGTCCAGCAGAGAAATCTATGCATTTCCCACTACCCTCTCGATCCTAAGAAAATACGCGTATAAGGCTCTATGCACAAAGACACCACTTAGCGGGGGAGTGACAGGCAAGACTTTTACCGACACCGAAAAAAATTAAAAAAAAAAAAAAAGAAAACAAAAAATAAAAAAACGACGAAATTTAAGACAGATTCCGACTGGGTTTGCGGCAACCCAGTAAAAACTGAAATCAAACGTATTTTATAACTCGTGCCCCTACGGGCCCGAGTAATGAACAAAAGTTGGCCCAGTGCGTACGGGCTCTTAGGTACGATGGCCCAGGAGGGTGACAGTCCAGTTTTAATTTTATTCACAGTCCAGTTTTAATTTTGTGAGTCGTCACTAGTTTTCTCACAGGTCACAGGTCACAGGTCATTGTTTTACCAATTCAGAAAGTATCCTAAACATTCCTAAAAGCTAACCTTAAGCCTAATTAGGCCTAAACAAAAGCTTTTAGGCCTAAGGTTAGTTTTTTATGAATTTTTAGAATACTTTCTGTACTGGTAAAACAATGATCTATGACCTGTGAGAGAACTGGTGACGACTCAAAAAATTAAAACTGGAGTGTGAATAAAATTAAAACTGGACTGTGACCCTCTCGGTGGTTCGTTGCTACGCATTTTTCTCCCATTGTGGTTTGCGGCCTATAAACGAACGAATTTTAAACAGTACACCACGAGTCAAAGCACTCTTCATGTCTTGTATGAGCATTTCCTTTTCACACGAACGAAAGCTATTGTAACGAACAAAGAAGACCTTACACCTAATCTCCATTGTAACAAACCTTGAAGACAAAATTTGAGGGAGAAATAATAGGGAAAAAGCGAGAGACGACGGCCGGAAACGCGTTTACGTTCGCAGCCAGGCTAAAACGATGAATTCCTAACTACTGCACAGCTTCAAAAAGAGAAGAATGGAGTGTTGTTTCAGCGCCAAAAGTACTTTGCTACACTAATATATACTAGTTATAATCTGGCGCAGAATATTGGTTCTATTTGTTCGCACGATACCAATTCCTCGCAGAACGTAAAGCGACCTTTGAAGAGAGCTTGTTTCTTGCTGTAGAGCTCTTATGAAAGACTACTGTGTCGTGTCACGTTAAGTGGGAATTCTCATAGCTGAACGTAAATTTGTTGGAAAAAATAAAGTTAATAGTAAATTCCCTCTGCTGGATATGAAACCTTATAATTCTGCAAGGGGGGGCGTCAAACAAACACACTTTTTCGAATTTGCCGAAAAATGAAACTGGTGATTTATTTTTTGCTTTTACCAGCAGTTTTCCAATGTTAAACCCGCTCGACTGAGACCGAAGGCAATCGCGATCGAAACAAACTTAAATCATCTCAAAAATCTAGTGTTGATACGACATCGTTATTACTCATTCATATGCCATCTGTTTTACTCTTTTATTGCTTTTTGACGAAGGGACCATTTAACTCCAGCTGAAAGCTAACGAGGTGTTATGAGCAACAGAGCAGGTGACACCAATGACACACACAAGTAGA
The DNA here is from genome assembly GCF_036669925.1 of Montipora capricornis. Lineage (NCBI taxonomy): Eukaryota > Metazoa > Cnidaria > Anthozoa > Scleractinia > Acroporidae > Montipora > Montipora capricornis. The sequence goes on along the minus strand of NC_090891.1, from coordinate 6,966,910 downwards.
CGCTAACGTATACGGAGGAGACCATGGTTTTCCCTAGCATGTGAAAGAGTTTTGACCACTTCCCTAAAAGGATCAAACTTTTTAAAAGATTTTTTTAAAGTCAAGAGTTATCTAAACAGTCAAAGGTAATTAAAAAACACTGTGGCGTGCTCGTCAGACACACGGTTATTTTAAGCGTAAGTTGCATATGTAAATATATACACTTGTTGAGTTTCAATAAGCCGGCACGAATAATGTCCTTGGTGTCTTGGTTATTACCGGGAAATGTTGTATATTATTATTCAACTCACTGTGATAATGTCCAAATATGGTCATAGCGCGCTCAATATTCGTCGTGGGCACTCAACAGATATCCTGCGATATTCGTGATTTTGTGTGTCGCGGAGAAAAATGGTAGTTTTTCCAGATTTTTCTTCCCAATAAACGTAGAAAATTGTGTTTTGTCATCCATGTGTTGAATAATGAAACAATTATCCTGGTCAATCTTGTGAAATATCGCCTGACTTTAGCCGACGAGGCCGTAGGCTAAGTATATATCAGGCGATATTCCGCGCGATTTCGCAGGATAATAGTTAAATAGTATTGTAGCTAATGTCAAAAAATTTTGACAATTATAGTAACTGTCGTCTCGCGTTCAAACCAAGGAAAGTAATCTAATGTAAATTTAAGAAAATTATTTTTTATATAGAAGTCTTCTTTCGCCTTAAGCCAACTGGAGATGATCGAACGAACGCCTCGTATCTATTAGACACCCTGGTCAAATCCGGACTGTTACAGACTATTATAAAGGCCTAGCCAAACGCTCGCAACATTTCAACGTAACATCGATTGCAATGTTGTTGGGTACCCTGTTACGGTATGTTGCGATATGCTGCAACATGTTGGAATATGAAAAGGGTCAAATTTATTGCACTAGGGCATGCGCGCTAGGTCCACTTGTTGCGCGCCAGAGGCCTGTGGCACATAAACATCGTCAACTTGTGCTGAAAATGTTGAAAATATTGCGTGCGTTTAACCAACCCGTTGAACACATGTCGCAACATCATACAACAATGTTGCGAGCGTTTGGTCAGGCCTTAAATGGCCATTTTTATACTAGAGACGCAATATTCATTTGAGACGAACTTGGACAAGCTTTTTCTCTGCAAAATTTATTCTGCAACGTTTATTCAGTTCGACAAACTATCCAGTTTAGTACGTCTTCGAAGACGCCCTCAACTGGATAGTTCGTCCAGATGAATAATGCGTCTTGTATCCGTCTTTATAATGGACTAATCATGATTAAACAGACGCAGAAAAAAATGCTTGCACAAGTTTGTCCCAGACGGATTATTCGTGTCATATAGTTCGCCCCATCCTTTACGCCAGACGGATAACATGATGGACGAACAATTCGTCTGGGCGGATTATGCGTTTCTCAGTCTAATATAAAAATGGCCAACTGAATAATTTAAAAGCTTCCTTTCCTATCCATTTTACTCCTTTTCTTTCAAAGGGGTCATTTCACTCTAGCCGCGAGCAATTGCAGTTTAATGAACAAAAGCGACATCTGAGGATAAAGCAATTAATATTACAACTTCATTATTATCACTATCACCATTAACATCATGTCTTCAAACGTTTGCACCCGACTGACTTTTAATTTTAGCTTGTCACTTTTCTTATTTCTTTAAAATAATATCGAATATTTATAGCAGTTGTTAAAATTCAAACAGTGTTTTAAACTGTGAGAGAAAATTAAAGCAACAGGAAAATTTAGTTTTATCAAACGTGTTGATAAAGGTCGAATTACCACCGTGAACGATTTGGATAGCTGAAGTTTCGAGCGTTAGCCCTTCGTAACGCTAGAGACGTCAGCTATCCAAATCGTTCAAGGTGGTAATTCGACCTT
>NC_090891.1:6952519-6960019 GCF_036669925.1 Montipora capricornis | reverse complement strand
CCTGCAAAAAACGCTTACCTGGCTTCACTTTTACAAACATGCCCCTTTCCTACAATCCCTTAAAAGTGTGGTAAAATTAGAAACTTTAGCCCCAGCGATAAATTGGTCGCAAGTGCGTCGTTGAGAGTTAGATATACACAGATCGATTAATACCGTAAGTGACGAGGTCATTGTAGTTTGCTGGCTATGACTGACTTGGAATTCAGTTGTTTTCTCGTGCAGATTCGTCTCCTTGATATTGCTGAGAATGGTTATGATAGAACTTGTATGAGAACCTCAATGGCATGATTTCTTTACTGAATATTTATTCATACCCAGTGCCCCAGTGTAAATGGCTCACGTATGTTGTAAATAATTGATAAGGAAGTCCAACACGGTCCGTTTTCGCTGCCAATCCGCTAAATTGCTAGAAAATTACTCACGGGCACTCTTTCCGATTCTCTATCAGTATTTTCCTTTTGTTGCTTTCTCAAACAGCACAGATCCATGGTGGCATCCATACTGCATATATATCCAAAGATAGCACAGGGGTGGAGTGGGTTATCCTTCCGGCAAAGACTACTGTTTTGGCAACTTGGAAAATAAAATATTTCAGCTTTCTTGGAGCCCTTAAGGACTTGGGGGTTTTTTATGGCACCCGTAGCTGTAGATCGCATGAAAAAGTAAGTCTTTATGGACTCACACTGAATTGCTGACCCTTAACTCTGGTTTCGGTAATAAGAAGCAACCTAGGCGGTAATCGCCCTGGAGGGCCACTATGCATGCTGTAGGTGATGAGGTAAGTCGTCACAAGGCCTAGTGCCCGCTCGTACCTGCTGAAGCTTAAATTGGTTACTGCTCTTCTTTCCTGGACAGGATAATAATCACTGGTGCCCATTTATACATCTGGGTGGAGAGAGGCACTGTTAAAGAAAATTGCCTTCCCAAGACGAGATGTCAACGCCCTAGTAACCAGGACCGCCCGATCCAGAGTCTAGCCCGCTAACGCGCTATGCCAATTCCGAATCCGAATGAAATGTGGACTTTAATCTGTCCTAAATCAACAAAATGCATCGGAGAAGAAATAAATGGCCAGCACTTTCAATAGAAAGTGGACACCTTGCCGGCTGCTTTGTTTATATGCGAGAAAAGAAACTATCTGCGATCTATTAATTAAACTAATTAAATCTGTTCAGTCTGTAAGCGAATTTGTTTCATTTGAGTCCATTTGAGTGCTTTTGAAAGGCAGAGTAGCGAAAGTCTGGATTTCACGATTTAGTCTCTTGAAAAATCAAAACCATGAGTGTACAGTGCACCTTTTGGAAAGAAGTTGACATATGTGGGGCACGAGATAACATACAAATGTAATAAGACCTACCAGAATCTTACAGCTTGAAAAACAGTAATGAATTTTTTAAAATCTTCTATTTTTATAACACTCATACAAAACACTTTATTTATTAGCTCACCAACCATTGTAAACCAGGACTCTACCTCAGAATGTATATTTGACAAAGATGCTTGTTTTTGTCTCTGATTTCTGAAAAGAGAAAATTGAGTAATAAATGACATTGTGTAGTATTTAAAGTTAATCAAAACACGTGTTAATAATAACTCATTTGGTCAATTTTTTAATATAAGTGAGACCACACTCAAAACTGACTTACCATTCCTTGATCAGATGGGCTTCGTCAACTACCTCGCATTTCACTCTTTTTTTGATACATAGGCGATTTTAATAGTGAAACAATATAATTTTATTTTATTGCTATCATCCACACAGACCTCCGGATGAATAAATAAAATTCGGCAATGCGGTTCCATCAATGCTTCCATCGAGAAACTTGCCCGATATTCTCCTCCACGGGAATCTTCCACCTGAACCGACTTTCCCTGGACCATAAAGAAGTCAAACCTCTTTCGTTAAGTTTTGAGTTTTGATCTCTCATAAGTGCGTTTAAAGGCGACACAACTAAGATGATCGCTCTGTCCACATTTCCAGCCATGAAGTCGAATGCACCAGGCAAAACTTGGTAAATAAGAGATTTTCCGAAACCTGTCGGTAAGACGGCAAGGACATCTCTACCTTTCATCACTATAGCTTCCACCGCTTGCCGTTGTTCCTTTTATAACGACACTAACCCTAATTCATGCAAGGAGGAAGAAACTGGTTGCTCGAACATGATGAAAAGAAACCTTCGTGATGACTTCCAATCTAGACTTCCGGTTTTGAAACCCAAGCATGCGCACAAGAACCGGAACCGCACGATTTCTGCGGTAAAAATTCCGTGTCCCCAGAGTTCTCCCCGGCGACCCACCGCTGACCGAGGAGCCGGAGAACTCTGGGCTCTAGATTGATTAACATAGCGATAGAGCTTTGAAGACTTCGGTATCTCAATCGTTGAAATCTCTTTGAAGAAAAATTTCTCCACGAGCTCGTCTAGATCTCCTTGTAGCACGTTTTTTAAGATGATATAAAGTCAGCTTTGATAAGTGTTCGCTTTGATTCTCGATACGTTTCACTATGGAAGGTTCACTCTTAAGTGATCGCTCGTAAATTTGTCTCTCCAAATATTCACTCTTAAATTTCCACTCATAAACTAGTGCATCGTAAAGGCTGGGAAACGTGTCGTTCCCCCAAAAGCCATAATCTTTCTCTTGACTGTCCTCCATGTCTCGTGCTTTTCAAAATGGCGGATAAGATTTCAATGAGCTAGCGAGCACTCCAAAAGTAACGAGCCCGCGATATATCGCAAGTCAGCGATATATCCCTAACAATGTAATGTTGAAAAAACGACAGAAACCGTCTGCATTTTACGACCAGGGCCAGCCTGCAGCTGGGCCCCGGTAACTAGTGAATAATCAGCTATTAATGCACGTGACGTTAGAATGCCATAAATACCAAAACATCCGTCATATTAAATTTAATATGACTATTCCATGAAGTCAAAAGCTCACTTTTGAATAAAATAGAAGAGGTACTAAAGGTACAAAACATTATGCTTGTCACAAGAAACTTGAAAACGTCAATAAAAACTTAACAATTAGACGAGAAATCCCAAACTTTGGGTAATTGTGATTGACAAAACAAGGTTGCCGTGGAAACAAGGCAGAGTCCCATAAATAGAGTTTTGTTTTACCCACCCTTTCCCATCAAACTTATATACCCAGTAAACAACTTGTTCCATTGTATTTTGATTACTTTTCTTGTTAAATGTGCGGCTGCTGTCTGAAAATTAAAGCTAATAAAGAATTAAGACTTTGACCTGAAGTGCGTAGAGGGTAAATTCTCTTAAAGTGTTTCGTGGTAAAAAAGCCTCAACCTTAGTATTTTTTTCTTGATATTACTAAACTAAAGGCTAAACTTTGCCGGGATACTAAGATCTCAAGATATAAAACATGGGCATGGAAAATATATGGTCTGAAAAACAGGCCATTTCCGGTTGCTTCCCATATGCCTCAAATAGGACCAAGTTGTGGTAACAGCCACAGGCTAGTGAAAAATTTCCATGAGCCCATAAAAAGCCTAAACCCATAAAACCCATAAAAACCCTAAAGCCCTATCCTTAGGCTTGTGGCTTAGGCTTGTGCCTTATCCTAGGGCTTTTACTAGGGCTTTTACCCTCTGGGGCTGCCTCTTTTATCATGAGCACAGGCTTAACAACACTAGCCTAAACCCATAAAACCCATAAAAACCTAAAACCCATAAAAGCCTAAGGATAGGGCTTTACAAAGATGATTTTGTTTTTGCCTTAAATTAATTTCATGTTGCTAAAAGGGAGATTTAAAAGTGGCCAAAATTGCACTGAAAATCAGCCACTGGGGACCCCTGAGGGGCTGATATCCAGAACTCGGCTAAAAAAAAGGCGGTGGAGCTGGAACTTTGGCAGATTAAATAAGCCGACATAAGTACTTTGTGTACCAATTTTAAGCGGCGAAATCGGCCAACCTTCATTTCCAAGTCTGCCCCGGTCTCTCAGGCAGAAGCTCTTAAGGCTTGTCTTACTAATGATTTGTGGGGTCAGTGATCTACTAAGTCACAATTTTTAGAGAGGGGTGGGAGGGGCCCTGAATGGCTATCCTAACCTTATTTACATTGCATGAGACTATAAACAGCTATATCTCTGGAACCAATCAAGGTATCACTTTGAAATTTGCAGAAACAACACAACTTTATGACATTATCAGTTTGTGATTGTTTTGATGCATGTCACGTGTTACCATGGCAACGGTTGCTGGGGAGGTTAAAAATTGAGCAATATTCACAAATTGTTGAACTTGGCATTGAATTTGGGAAAGTTGCACGTTTTTGGGAGGTTATTACATTACGATGGTCCTAATCCGTCCCAGGGTTACCATAGATACGGTTGCTAGGGAAGATAAATTGAGTTATAATAAAAAAATAGTTGTACTTAACATTGAAATTTGGGAAAATGAGACGTTTTCAGAAGGTTATTAGGTTGTGATGCTCGTGATCCGTCCCAGGTGTTACCATAGCAACGGTTGCTAGGGAAGATAATTTGAGCAATAATAACAGATAATAGCACAGCAAGTTGAAAATTATAATTACTTTGGTAAAAATAGCATATGACTGATATGTCGTTGACAAAGCAAAAATTTATGACTATCATCATGATGTAACCTTTTAATTTATGGAGACAGTAGAAACAGATTAAAATCACTCGTGTGTCTTGAATACTGTTATTCTACAGCAATCATCCCGAAAAACTGCCTGGCGAGGATACTACTATTTTATTTCAACGACTATCTAGAAACACATAAAGGAACTGCAGTCCTTATAAAGTCCTTATACTTGACACAGTTAAATCTCATCGTCACTGCTGTCATTAGCAATGTCTGTGTTGTGCAGATTCTGACAGGTTTCATCTGCCATGCACCCACAAACAACTGTGCACAGCATCTCATTCATTCTACACAGGCAACGGAGGTTGGACTTGCAAGGCCCTCTGAGGCTGCCTCTTTTATCATGAGCACGGGCTTAACAACACCTTCTGATAATTCCCATCCATTGTTGACAGGTGATGGCAGTCGCTGTATAGCTGTTAAGCAACCCTTCCATATCATCGTCTGGTAGTTGGCTCGCTGAATGTGAAGTTGAATGCTGTCCGCAGTTGGTGGGAGGCCTTCATTCTTCTGCTTTCTTTTACAGAATACCCAGTACCTGTTAAGCAAAGATCAAACACTGTCATTGAGGTTACAAGAAACCTTGAAATTCGGATTGCGAACTTTACCTTACATCATCTGCAGTTGCTCCTGCTCATGCTGAAGTAGTGTACAGGGAGAAAATGTACCTCTCTGCAGCTCTAACTGTTTCCTCAGGTGGGGACAACTCGCTACCCAAATGTGACATATTTGCATACCTCTCTGCACAGTCTTTCAACACTGTCCATCCTTTTCTCTTACCAACCTGATAAAGTGCACTCGTTGTGTCGCATCCTGTCAATGCATGGAACGCTGGCAGGAGGATGCAGAGGTTCGTTCCAAGCACTTCTGTAAGTGTATGAACTGGTATAAAACGAAGTTTGTCTTTCACTCTAGTTGTAAACCACAGTTCCTCACACCTCATAGACTCGTAGGTGTGCACGCATAGGACAGCTACATCCGTATCAGGAGATTGCAATACTACTCTGGGGTGCTGATAAGAGCAGTTACTGGCATGCAGCATCATTCGCGTGTCCGCTTCTTCATGGTCGCATTTGAGGTTATTAAGAGAACATGCATTCCCTCTGACAACCAAACGTACATCCTCTGGATTTGCAAAGCATCCTGCCAAAACTAGTTGCTAACCTAGCTTTAGTCGTAGCTTTCCTATTTCTGTCCACATTGTGCTGAGATAATGCTGTAGATTGATTTTGTTTACTGGGTTACTGATAAATGATTTCCAATTCTTTGGGACAGGAGTGTTTGGACCAGAAACCTTAACCTCAAATCCAGCAATCGCACCTCTTCTTACACGTTCACCTTCCTTTATGAAATCTGCTTTGTCATATCTATCAAAAACAACATCTACTCGAACGCAATTGTTTTGATTGTTGATTGGATCGCAGGCTCAAGCCAGGTCAGACACTCACACCTCAGCATAAACGGAACATAATTTTTCGCGCTCTTTCTGCGGCTCGACGTGGCTACATAACCATGCTACGTCAGCAAAGCCCTTGACAGTCGATGCTTTTCGTGTTCAGTTTCGGTTTTGATAATTTTTTTTTCTTGCATTTTTCGCTGGTTTCAATCCAGGTTTGACAAATATAGCTTTGGTTAGGACATACTGGTGGCTGGGTAGTTATTTGAGTCAAGCATTGGAGGGATATAAACGTAAAGCTGAGTGTTTATTTTTAATTTGTCTAATGCTGCTTTTTTTCTTTGAATGGCAATTTTTGGCATAAGCTTAAGTCTTAAGGCTTATCTTAAGATTTCAAATTTTGAATCTACTAAGGTTGCAAGATGCTTGGTCGACCTATGACACGACAGAAGAACAGAAACGAAAGAAGAGAGCCCGAGAAAGAGAACAAGAACGATAAAACGGTACACCAGTAATAGCTCAAACTTGGTGGAAGAAGTTACTCCACAAATTCTTTTCTTGGACACTAAGCCGTTTATTATTTTTACGGATGCGTTTTTTTAAGTAGATGAATATTTTTAAAAAGTTGTTTAATCGTTTTTTCCTCTGTTCAGGAATGAAACTAGAATTTTTATTCTCAACTGAAATTAAATAACAACTATCAGTATTCTTTTAAATAATTGATCTGTTTGCTGGTTTGCGAGCGAACAAGAGGTCTTTTTACTCCGTTTGCCTAACTGTTTTTCGATTTGCTTCAACAGTGACAAGAAAATCTTGCCCTTATGTTATAAACATTTAATCGCAATGAATTCTCGTAAATGTAAGAAGAAATATCACCAGCTTGTGTTTTCAGAAGAAGATTGTTTAGAGCACGTACAGGTAACTTGTTGCAGATCTAGTTTGAAGTTTGTCCTTTCTTGTCGATTCTGGTTCTTAGCCAAGCTGGAGTGTTTCAATGAAATACAGAAAAATGTAAATGATCTCGTTTTCAGAGATAAAGTACAATAAAATAGATCAATAAAACTCCTTTTTTGACCTTGAATCGACAAAGACGATCTGTCACATCACGAGCTATAGTACGTCTGTGATTTCTAATTTTAGCGTGATTCCTATTCGCTGGCTTTTGACAGTCGACTCTGAAATAACTTTTTCCTTTTCCGTTCGCTTGCTGCGAATTTGCTTGTTTTCTTTTAAAACCCTTGCGATTCAAGAAAAATTAATTGCTTAACTGGTAAATTCGACAGTAAACTTCGCTGGAAGAACCGATATAAACTCATCTATTTGTGATTCACGCGATCAGTCGGTTTTTCGGGTGAAATTAACCGTAGAATTCACTAGTTAGGCAGCGAGGAAAATGACATAATTAAGTAATATCCGGGAAAACCAAAAGAATTCCAAAGCCTTTTATTTTCACTAATCCTACAGCCAGTAAGAATAAACAA
>NC_090891.1:6932519-6940019 GCF_036669925.1 Montipora capricornis | reverse complement strand
TTAAGATGCTCTTCACGCGATTGTAGCCCTCAGGCGTGAAGGGTAATGCTTCTATTGTTCTCCTAACCTTAGAATTCAATAGTTCACGCAAATACGAAAACTTTGTTATCGCAGCTACGCTCGTCTTGTCGATAGTTTCTGAAAATTGCCCCCAGAATCTCGGCCAGTCCATAAAGGAGCCATCAAACTTTGTTATCATTAACTTTGGTAATTTAGCTTGAATGTTATCCGGAGCTTGGACTTGTGGTGGGTGTTGGCTTGTTTGAGCCGTTTGAAGTTCTGCTTGCATGTCTAGCTTGGTCTGATGCAGTTTTGCCTCAAAATGTATTTTCTCTTCTTGAGCGTGAGCTTCTTTCTCTTTTCGGCGATCATCTAGCCATGTTGTCACTTTTTCGAACTCGCTGTCTGCCTTTTCCAGTTTTGCATCGAGTCGAGTGTTCCATTCCTGTAACGCTGTCATCTCTTCTTTCGCTGCTAATTTCGCCGCCTCTACATCGAGACGCATGCGAGTGACTTCACTGGAGAGATGCTTTAAGCTTGAGAGGTGTCTCTCGATTGCCTCATGTTTCCCTTTTTCCAAAACGGCATTAGTCTTCATCGCTGTCATTTCCAGTTGTGTAACTTTAATCTCCACGTTCGCTTCGGTTGCCTCCATGACGTTCGGAAAATTCAGGACGTAATTATACTCACACAGATTGTCCCAAAAGTGTTTCTTCGGACTTGTCGCGTTGCCGGAGGTGCCACGTTTTGTAAACTTTGCCCCGTTTACTAGGGATTACAGCTTATCGAACTCTCTCTCAATCAGTAAACTCGACTGAGTTTATAACTAAGCGTTTAATCAATCTCTCGTGTTCGTCTTACAACGGGTGTGTAAAACTACTCTGACTCTAAGAAAAAGGAAACCTAAACTTATATGTTCATGTATCGCTTAATCTAATATCTTATTGGTCGTTGCTAAGTGAAATTCAATGAAAGTTCATTCAAGGTTATGTCAATCAATGGTGCTAATTAAGAAATAAAACTTTGGCCTAATCGAATTACGAAGTCTCCGACATGACAAAACATCATAAAAGTCACACTGCAGAAAGTTAGGTAACCCAGTGTGCGCTTTATGGAGCGTCTAGTTTCCCTTTAATCTCACCCACATGTTTCTTTGTTCAAGATAACAAAAGGATTTATAAAACTTCCACGGGCCCGGATGTGAAGCATGAGGAATTCTTCTGAACAAATATTTCCAAATGTATTTATAAATTTTAACAGTGCCACATTGCATTAGATGGAAAATAACATGAACATCGATAGAATTGACCTTATCACCAACGCTATTTATCTTCTACTTAAAATGTGAGCTCAACGTCAGCAAGAATAATAATATCGCATAAAACCTTACACAAAGCATAATTACCGATTCGCGAATTGAATTGTGGTATTTTTACTGGTCATAACTCTCCATGCATAAAAGTATGAAAAATGCAGACACAAATGTTGGAGTTAACGCTTGACGACAAAATACTGCGCCAAGTAAATAAACTCTTTCAATAATTGTGCATGAATACGTCGATTCAGCGATAAGTTGCTTCAAAATTCCTTTTTATAAGGCAAAGTGTTTAACAAACTGACGGTATTTAACTCACTGGTTCGGATGTTAGGCATTCTGGCCGAGTAAACTACCGTATTGACAAAATCACAAAAAAAACAAAAGCAAATAAATGAAGCAAACAACTATCATTCAGCAATGTGGAAGAATCTTACCATCACACCGCCAAAAAATTTTACTTGAGCCTAATAATTTCATAACGAACTTTCAAGTCGTTGACGTATTCTCAGGTTGCTAACGGCGACCGAAAATGCAAAACATTTTAAACATCTCAAAATAAAAAAAAAATATGTCGATTTCCCCCCAAGATGAAAACGGTATTCCGCTCATTTTATGACGTTGGCTGCCTACGGCACCCCAGGTAAAAATAACAAACTAAAAGAGCAGCAGTTTGTTTTAGATGAACACAGTTGTCACTATCCACGGCAATCTCACGGCGTGTTCCTTTGCTAATACGAGTGGACCTGTAAACTTGGCCGATCGACGAGCAAATGTCTCTTCGCATTCATTTTTAACTCACATAGCACAGTGACACCTTGAGTCTTCCACTGAACAATGGCTCGGTAACACATGCTGACTGCAACGAGTATCAATCCCGTCGGAACGAAAGAAGAAAAGGCGAAGAATATTTCAACATATTACGTTGTGGCAATACTTCGGAAAATGAAACGTCGGAAATTATCGATTTGAATTTAACTGAGTGAGTAACAAAATGGCATATCTTGAAAAAATCGATATTGGTCGTTGACTTATCGGTTACATGTAGTTTACATCTGAGTGAGAGACAAATTTGCATGTTCTGACCCCAAATGATAGTCGTTTGATACGTTCGCGTATCCACGACTAAAAAGGAGGCCACGCAGAAAGAAAACAGGAAGAGTTTGCTTTGAAATATCGCATATTCCAATCTGTACGTGTTTCAGCGATACCGCAACAGTTTCGTTTCAGCCAAAGCATGAATCAATAACACTGAAGCAACTCTTTTAATATTGGAGTTTTCCTTTGTCGTAGTCACAACTGCGAACGCAACGCCAAGGTTAACAATGAAGTCAGTGAGGCAAAGCCGCTTTAGATCCATAATAGCAGGAATCATTCTCAGCCTGGCTTTTCTTATCACTCCAGGGTGTTGTGGTAAGTTATGATGCGAAAGCATGTCCTTCTGAGAATATGTGTACGATATTCTAGGGTGTGAAGTGGAGACTAGGGTTTTCTTAAATCTTCTCTGGGTCTACACCATGTTACATGCGAATGAAGCTGCAAAAGTATTTTTATATTCAGGAAAAGGGAAACAAGAAGCAACTCCAAAAGCCAAAACAACTAAAGCTGGCTTGTATTTCAAGTGGTGTGCTTCTTTTGACATTCTCTCTTCTCCTCTCATCCCTCTGTCAATAGAGAGCCTATGGCCTATGGGAGAACTTAAGAATACTCAGCCCCTTTTTCATTTCAAGAAAGGCGCATTTAACAATACACACATTATCCCTCCTCCTTTCCTTTTCGGGTCATGATGGCTTGGAGCCAATTAAGGATCCTCTGTTTTTATGTGTCACGAAATCTTATCTATCCATCCCTTGATCCAGAAGTGATCTTGAAAATTAATTTGACAAGTAACCGGAAAACGAGTTTCTGTTTCATATCACCCGACCCTAAAAACTCTAGTCGCTGTTTTCGTCCACCCTGACTGACTGTTCGTCATAGGTCTCCGAGGATGAGCGATTTTCGAATTCGTTCTCTTTCATAATGATCCGATCGTTACTAGTTTATTTTGGTAACTGAAATAAGGATCAGATGGAATTTGAATACCATGACGCCAACAGTTAATTAAAGGAAAATACTATTCGTTTGAAGGACATCTGTAAATCTTGTAAAAGGCTAGCTCAGGAAGGCATCCTACCGTTGAAGAGTTGTTCGCAGGCTCCATTCCCAATTCCCCGTTCTCTCTTTTAGTATATAGTTTATGTAGTATCCATTTGAAATCATTTGAGAAAGTCCAATTACCGGATGAAATTGCACCCCTTCGGTGGTCAATTAATATTATCGAAAAACCAGCCGACGATGGTCTAAGGCACAAACCCAATTAGCTATCAATGAATCTACGCAGACGAAGAGCACATGATGCAATCGCTAGGTTTCCACTGGTGAGAACTTAAACGCCAAAAGACAAAAAATGGACAATTTTTCCATTTACAATAAATCAATCCTGACCTTCACACGAAAGACGGATTGAAGCGCACAAATCACGGTTCATAGTCCACGCGGTCCAAAATATATAAATCATCTCAAAGACCGAGATTACAGCACGCTTCTGTTGACCAATCAGTGACTTAGTACACACTCTCACTTGACGCTGGACCGATTAGGTTGTGAGAAAAGTCACCAACAACAGTCCTTGTCAGGAATAAATTTCACTGATCCAAGCATGCTTTTCCGAGCTCTCATTTCCGGTTAAGGTATCCATAATAAAAACACCGAAAGGGAAACACGGCAAAATGCTATTTAGATCGACCAATAAAGGCAAGGATACATTAGCGCGCTATATTTGCAAATTGAGACTATTTTAAAGATCTTGATATTTCGCATTACTTTTCGAATCCCGATCTTTCAAACTTTTATTTCATGTTCATTCCACAGTCCAAATATATGACAGAAGAGCCCCGATTACTATTACTAAAGGTAAAAACTGTCACGAGTACACCATTCATAAGTTATCAAAGCATCAACGCCCTGGATGGGAACAAAGCAAAAGATTCTGTTCAGACAATGGGGGCCACCTGGTGTGTATTGAGAATCAAGAGGAACTAGATTTCCTGGCGAGTAAACTTAAAGAAGAGATCTTGACATCCGAATATTTCATTGGCTTAGAAGAACAGAATGGAACGTGGACATGGATATGCAACAGGAGTATTGTGGTTACTCCATGGAAACGTCGCTGGGCAAAATATGAACCAAATTGGGTTGGTCGATGTGCTAAAATGTACTTTTTTGGCAACCTTTTAGTATATGATGACATACCTTGTGATCGCAAACAGGATTTTATTTGCGAAAGGCGCCTTAGCAGTTGCCATAAACAAGGTTGGTTGAAAACGCCTGAAATACGCTCTTTGACGGGCGCATTTTCATTTCTATTATCACTATCACTATCAATATCGCTGTCATTGTCACCATCATTGTCACTATCACTGTAATTATCATTAGTATAATTCCATAGGTGACTAGCCCCGATGCTGCCGAGGGATGGGAGATTTCCAATTAAGCTAGCGGTAATTTAACAACTGAAGGGAGATTTTAATAGTTCTTCAGCAGGGACGGTACAAAACTGGACCCCTCTGTGAACCTCTTTCTGGACACAATAGATGGTTTTCACAGTGACGTCATCAAGTTCTGAAATTAAAATCGCAAGGTCTTTTGAATTTTTATCCATAGGAGGTTGAAGATGACTAGAAATAAATCTTTTTTCAAGTGTCCAGTTCCGTGACGTCTTTCGTGTAGAGATCTGTATTTTATGCTTCACTAGCTCACACTGTCCCACCAATCTTCCTTTCTTTGACGTGAGACCTCTACACGAAACTTACGGGTAAACACCAGCATTTACACTTCCTGTCATCCTCTACACATACAAAAAGGCCATTCCTTTCAGCCTAGCACTCCGCCAACGACGAATTTGTTCTACCGACGAAACGTTCAACATTCGCGCTACTGAACTAGCGACATATCTTCTAAAACGAGGTTATAAACGCGCCACACACATTCCCCGCATACTTGTCCTACAACCTAATCGGATATAAAAGCCTAAACCCATATCTTTCATAACGACCTATAATCCATGTCTCGCTTCCATCTTCAACCTAATTAAAAAATGGGTACGCATTTGTGTTCATGCGTCTACGTTACATACATTCAGGCAACGTACCTTATACCCTAACTCTTTCCTCACGCACTAAGCAGCAGGGGAAAGAGCCTGGATTATAAGAAGTTGATGGTAATTGGTTACAATAATACCAGAAACCCATAAGGGTTGAAACGTGTAACGGCCCCTTGTGTGCTGGGAAACAAGCTTCTGAACATTCAATTTGCTAAGTACCATATTTTGAACAACAAGAGCGAGGGGTTTCCAAATATGGTACTTAGCACTGAAACATTCAGCCAATCGGTTCGCACTGAATATTCGGAAGCTGTGACCGCGCGTTACACGTTTCAACTCTTATGGATTTCTGATAATACTTATACCATACAATATGTAATCCACATGACCTTTCCTATCTTCGTAAAATTTAAAGTAGGTGTACGGTTTGTTTTGTACATGTGTCACCCACAATGTTGAAATGTTAAACGAACAAAGAATTCAAAACACCTTGTTCAATATTATATTAATTGTATCAAAGTATCTTAGTCTTTCCTTTCTCTTCCTCTCCCCTGAGGTGAAGAAGGCCCCCAATGCTGTCTTCACTAGATTAGTTACAAAAGATCTTTCACCAGCCGGCAGGCAATAGCCCACTTTCGATATATTAAAATTCAGTACTAAAACAAAAGGCATCATCAAGAGTTTCAAGACCAGAGCCTCGAGATTATGCCTTTTGTCTAGGGCTGTATTTAATATATCGAAAGTGGGCTATATATATAGTGAAGTTGACAACAAAGGCAATAGACTTCGAGTAGTCTCTCTTTTGCTCCAGAAACGTTAAAACGAGCGCGTACATTGAACTGTCAATGGCTGAAGATGTGGGTTGCAAATACAATGGGCGTTCGTTAGTCTCTAACCAACGCCCACGGTATTTGCGACCCGCAGTTTCAGCCATTTTGAAGTGTTCGTTTCAACGATTTTAGAGCAAAAGAGAGACTGCGCGCAGTCTGTAAAGGCAACATTGTTTCCATAAGTTATTTTATTAGCGATTCGTAAGAACAAAGCCACATGTACAAGAGAGCCCAATAAGTATACAGTTCGAGTAAGTAAAACTATTATCGACCTTGTGTTCCATATAATACGGTCAAACTTTAAAGCAACTTTTGGTATTACAAAATTGTTGAGGATGCCAATACGGCCACGGTATTTCTGGATCGTTTCTCTCATGATTGTTGAAACTAAATCAAACAAAATACAAGTTTCTAGCGTTGTTTGTTATTTTATAGGTTGTTACCTCAACGGGTGAGTTTTTTTTTTTCTTTTTACAAGCACAACGGCTTCGTTTAGCTTTTTCAAAAGTACAACGACTTCGAATTCGTATATTTTGAATTGTGTTGCATTGCACACAATGAGAATCTGATCGAAATGCTGTTAATAGTCTCCTGGTGAAAAATATGATCGACTTGGTGGACTTTCGTCTGACTTGGTAGACTTTTTGCCGAGTTCCTGCTAAAAATCCAGGTGTCGCCACCTCTGTTACAAAGGGGTCTTATGAAGTAGTAGCTGGAAGACTTCATCACCTATTAAACTGCTCAGTAGTCGAACTAGAGCTATCTAGTATTGTTTTGGTTTTTGGAGTTAATTACTTGTTCAAAAACATCGATCGCTATTCAGGGTGTCGTGCTTCTCGAGAAGCAATCATCAGGCCACGGTGGGTTCAAAAAATAATTTTGACCTACTACCAACTGGTTGGCTTCATAGATTAGTTGATAGAACATTTCACAGGCAACACAGAAGTCATGGGTTTGAATCCCATCACAGAGTGGTTAAATTGTCCAGATAAGTGCAAGGATGATTTCTCAAATTTATCGAAACCCTGTGTTGTCAGTGAATTTCGTAGTTAAGATCATTGTATCCTCGTTCAACAGTGCAAACGCTACTGGTTTTTCTTTTGTAACCATTGACACAGATTGTGAAAAAACACGAACTAGATAGCAACAAAAACCTCTACGATAGTACAGACAAATAGTACAATAGTACAAACACTAGTAGTCAACGAAGGTCA
>NC_090891.1:6920019-6927519 GCF_036669925.1 Montipora capricornis | reverse complement strand
GCGTGTTCAAAACTCGGAAGGCCAGAGTCTTTTGGCCCCTTTTGCGGACGTTACATTGTGTAGCCAGATTAGTCTTCTTGCAAACGAAGATGGGGAAAAATTTAAAAAACTTGCCAGAGTAAGGCGGTCCCTTTCGAATCTTTGTGCTCAGACCTTTGAGAGATATAAATTGTAGTGTGTTTTCTTTTCTTTTTTTATTTTTATTTGATTTGATGGACCAGGGAGAAGTCTACCCGAGATTCTACAAGACCACAAAGCAGCTGGCTTGGTCCAATACTTGAAATTGACCTCTTCGAACGTTTTTCTGGACTTGACAAATCTCAGTCGCATTTCTTGCCACATTAAAGTGTATATGACAGTTTTTTTTTTTTTTGCCCGAAAAAATCTCCATAATGCACTGATAAGTATGGAAAAAAAATTTTTCGATAGCGATTTTTCTTCCCCGTGTTTTGATGGACCAAAAAATGTGAAATTTCACTTCCGGCGGGGTACAAAACCGCGACACCGAAAACAGGAGACTGGGGATGATTGTGACGTCATTTCAGGTCATCTAGTTTCGCGGAAAACAGATTTCTCAGTGTTTTCTTATATGTGTGCTAAGTAATCGCGTCCAGAAATGGTACAAAAGTGCGTTGTTTTTGGGTGTAGTAATACGAAAGACGAGAAAAGAGGTATCTCTATCCATCAGATACCATTTTTTGAAGATCAAAGACCAGAAGCGAAGAAAAGAAGGCGAAAGGGGATTGCCTTCGTAAATGTCACCCGTAAGAACTGGACAGCA
Source organism: Montipora capricornis (assembly GCF_036669925.1). Classification (NCBI taxonomy): domain Eukaryota; kingdom Metazoa; phylum Cnidaria; class Anthozoa; order Scleractinia; family Acroporidae; genus Montipora; species Montipora capricornis. Next base: position 6,926,738 of record NC_090891.1, on the reverse strand, counting down.
TCCAAGCATTCGGTGATCTGTTCTGTTCATTTCACGCCAGAAGACTTCAGCCGTTTATCTTACGATGGTCAGGAATATCAGCGGCGACTGAAAAGAGATGAAATTGGTGTCGTTTCTATACCGAGCGTGCACAGTGTAAAGCCACCGGAGGAAGAAACGAATAGAGACGTCCGCATGAAACGCCGTGAGGTATGTCTCACCTTTATGTGATAGAGCTAGTATGAGATACACGGTACGCAAACAGTTCGTTCAAGCTTTTTGACCGCATGAAAAGGCGTACTCGCTATTACATGTTATCTTTTACCACGAATTATTATTAGTTTTGTGCTTGTGGCGTATTCTTTTCTCTCGTTTGAGTGTTTATATCGAGTAAACTACTGTGGCTTTTGTGAACTTCTTTCACAACAATACAAGCAATTCAAGTCGACAAAATACATTCCACTCTTTACGTTTTCGTTGTAGCTTTTGAAAACTGTATCGAAACCATGGAAAAGTGCTAGTACTAATCAGGACCAAAGTGGATCACGTTTTTGGTCCATCAAAATACGGGGAAGAAAAATCGCTATCGAAAAATTTTTTTTCCATACTTATCAGTGCATTATGGAGATTTTTTCGGGCAATTAAAAAAAAATCTGTCATATACACTTTAAGTACGCCGCGGCAATGTATGAATAATTGAAGCATGGTTTTCACTACTGAGCGACGCAAGCACATGCGGAAGCATAAGCAGTTTATGCTAGTGAAAACGAACGACGACATAAGCATCAAAATCAATCACAGTAACCGCCATTTTGTTCAAATGCTCCCTGCTGATTTCTACAGGAAGCTTCTGTGCATTATGGGTTGAAAATTCAGGGTAACTAGAGCCAATCCCCATGCTTAAAATCCACGCGGGGATAAAATGTTGCCTATTTGCTTACAATGTTCCCACAGACGAATTTTAACCGCGAATTTCGCTTTTGATGGAGTTCTGGGTTTCTCTGTGGGCTTTATGATAATTGCACGAGATAAAAAGAGCCATGGCATACCCTAGCTTGAAGCTAAGCCGTATAAATCACCTTCTGTCTACACAAATTCATTCGTAGTTACTGTTTGGTTGAACCGAAAAATTTTACTGAGCCTCAATATAACCCATCAAATATTTCCCTTGTCTGTGAGTGCATTTAATTAACAGGAGAACGCTTAATAAAGTTGCTGAAATAAAGAAGTAAGCGAAATCTGGTATATCTATCCGAGTTTACGACTAATGTACTAAATATTAACTGGCAAACATTTCTTCAATTGCCGGCGTCAAAATTGTTTCTGTTCTTGCTAAAAACGTTAGGTCGAGTTCCACTGCAAGTAAGTCCTGTCATAGCAGACTAGATACAGTGCAAAATCGTTCATTATACTGTGAAAGAGAACTCTAAATTTCATACTAATAGCAACAAAAAAAGATAAAAGTTAAAAGTCAATTCCTCAGGGCCTAAAAGTTAAAACATCATATCCACGAGTATCCCACGAGATGTTCACCCTGAAAGTAAACACAAAGCAAGCCACAACATCCGGGCGCGTTTGTTATTGAACACCAAACAGAAAAATCAGCTGTCCTTCGGAAAAAAGTTGTAATTAATTTTCCATCAGTCTTAGGATTAAAACTTGATGAAAGAAAAATGACTCTGGATACTTCCGAACCACCAGAAATGTTTTACAAAAGGAAAAATGAATCTGGAGTAAACTCGGCGTGGTAGAACATTTTGAAAACTTCAATCCTGCAGGTTCCAGTTTGTCATCAACAACCAACAAAACTCGAGTGCAAATTCAATTGCGGCAACCAAACGAAAGCTTTTCCACATTAATCCACTTAGATGGAAATCTTAAAAAAGCAGCTGAAGCAGGAATTCGGGAAACGTACACGCATTCAAGTTAGGAAATGCTGGAGCCAGAGGCATTCTTTCCAGATGCCAAAGACGCGACGTTAGTTCGCGCAACACAGCTCGCCGTCTCGGAACTACTAAAACAACCATATGGAACCAGAGATGTTACTTGTCTGATAAAAATGTTCAACGGGATCCAGCAACAGTTCAAGAAATCTTTAAGCCAAAGAATATCTAGTGTTCCAGGTAGCCTTGTCGACAAAGAAGAATAAAACTGAATAAAAGCGACAGTAAACATTCACGAACGCCTTCTTTTCCCTTTTCCCATCGTTTCAATAAGCTATCCAAGTATCTTTCAGCTAATAAAACACGTTCGGCGACCGTAATTCGACATCTTCGAATGGCTTCAGATCAGAGAAAGGGCAGATGGCAGCGCAGATATGTCTAAAAACGTTGGAACTTATTCATTTCGCTTTCGACGCGCATCATACGCGAAACGCTCTCGAATAAATGGACCCCTGCTTTGTCTGCGAGTCGCATGCTGATTGGCTTAAACTTGACGAGTTGTCAAATAGAGATCAGCAGGTCAGACGCAGGGAATCTGGAACCAGTGCTTCAATTGGCCAGACGCAACAAATTTCCCGGCTTGCGCTTATGTTGCGTTTTCTTTTCACACGACGGAAACGAACGCAAACATGACCACAAGAACACGGAAAAGGACAAATTTTGATCCTTGGGCTTGTGCTTTCGCTTTTGCTTATGCTTGCGTCAACCCCCTTTTGACGATGACATTAGCACTCTTATGCTTACACTTGTCCTTTCGCTTGTACTTGCGTGGGTAGTGAAAACCAGGCTTTACACGATGTTTACAATGGTCAAAGGACTCTGTGGCATTTCGAACAGTAAATAGACCATAATGGAGAAGTGATCGTCTCATTTAGTCGCACAATTGGGCAACTGTCTCAAATTATGGATGTGGTAGGCGCGGTGGCCCCATGGTTAGAGTGCTCGACTCCGGATCGAGTGGTCCGGATTCGGGTCCTGGCCGGGGACATTGTTTTGTGTTCTTGGGCAAGACACTTTACTCTCACGGTTCCTCTCTCCCCCCCCTCCATTTGTATAAATACGTACCGGCGAAATGCTGGGGGTAACCCTGTGATGGACTAGCATCTCATCCAGGGGGGAGTAGAAATCCTCCTAGTCGCTTCATGCTACAGGAACCGGAGATAAGCGCCGGCCTGATGGGCCTTTCTAAGCTCGAAAGAGAGACTTTACCTCTAATTTATGGGTACCTGAGCTGAAAAAGTGCGAGGATCACTTCTCCATTTACGTCTATAACCATATATTTATTTGAGAAAATACGCCATTCAGTTGCAAAAAAACTGATCACAAGACCCATAAGTCGAAAACGTGCAGCCTGGAGTTTATAACTGCCAGAGATTAAAAGGTCATGATATTCCACTTGGCCAAGTTTGAAATTTTCAGAGAAATACTACTAAAGGTCACGATTTTATAAACATTTAAAAACTCTAGTGTTCCATACCTCTGTTTAGAAGCGAGAGCCTTTTGCCCCCCTGGGAAACATTCCAGCCTAAAGAGCCGCAAGAAGAGGTGAGATTATTACTGTTGTGAAAGGTGAAACAAAGTAATATAAAGACAAGTATGATATTTCCCTTGACCAACCAATAACCGCAAAAGCAAAATGAAAAAATGGTTGTCAAAGTTGAACAGCATCCAGATTCCCGTCCTTTGACGGTTTTTCCTATTCACCCTTGCCCTTCCTATTCCACCCTTACCCTTTGCCATTAATTTTATAGCTGTTGCGATTTGGGTAGTTAAGGAAAGAAAGTTAATTAATTACTAGACGGGCCATTAAGCTACGGAATATACGGCAATTTCTTTCGACCTCGTGTATGGATAAAAAAAAGTTCTACTCTAACTTTAAGATTGGAAATGATAATATTGAACTAGCTTCGAACCGAAGTTTTATCTCTTTAATCTTCAATATTCCCCAAAGTAAGGGCTAAACGCACCCTCCTGCTTATATTGTAGCACCAACTGGAAAACATGCCAAAAACCCTTAGTAAATTATTGATGCGAGTCATTGAGGACCTTAGGACTAAGACACACTGGTAATGAACGAAATGATATATTAAATGAATCATATATTGAACTGCGGATATGAAATGAAGTGAGTTATGATCCCCTCGGTTATGTAATCATTATGTTGTGAATCGTAATAAGCAAAACAACTTCTTCATTGTGTAGGAATCACCTTGGGAAACCAAATCTTCCTGATCAAAAAAGTGGTGGCATAGAGGAAGAGGTGACATTTATGAACCTGACGGAAATTAGGTCCCAAATGTCAGAACAAGAAGATGGATATGCCGCACTGAATATACAGAGAAACATGGTCAGTTAAGTCTCCACGCCTCAATACTTCGAAACCCAAAGATAATAAAATAACCTGAATTAGTAAATTTTCAGCTCCGACTTTTGCATTTCTAGTTTTTTGATTGGCTGAAAAACTCCGACTATGAGCCAATAGTCGAAGTTTTACGTCGTAAGGAAAATAGTGCGCCAAGATGCTCTTTCCGGACGCTTTGTAAAATTGTGGAAATAAAAATCGGCGACAAAACCCGGTTTGCGAATTTACTAAAACAATTATTCCATTCGCCCTTGTGATTATAACCAACTCGCGCTACGCGCTCATTGGTTATTTTATCACTTCATATCCAACTTGGGCTCATGGAATAATTGTTATATATTTCATTTTTGACTACGACAGCTCCAAAATGCTATAAAATGGAAATGTCATCAACACAAAAAATTGCCCAAAAAGAGAATGTAAAAAAAAAAAACGACTATTTCATTTCCTCTACCCTTGAGAGTGGTTAAGGTCAACCTTGGTGCCATGCATCATGTGACATATAAACATCATTCTTGGATTAACCATGAGCACCAGTGACAAGTATAACATATCACCCAGTGACCTGGTCGCTGCTTACAGCCGATTGGAGCAAAATTGCAAAGAAGCCACCATTAAACTTAACCGTTTCTCGCGCTCTTTTGCTCTCTCAACTTTCCAGTGTCCCAAATGCGCCATTACTCTTTGATTTGTGTTGACATGATGTTGGCATATCATAATCTGCTGTTTCCAGTTCCACAATCCAGTTTCTCTTGGGGCCATTGTAAGTGCCAAGAGAAAATAAAAACAATGTTGATGCAAATTTTTGGAGAGACAAACAAAGAGTATTATGGTTTTTTTGATACTGGCTAATTTCTGTTGTCCAAATTAAGAATGCAAACTTATCCCGCTAAATTTTTTACCGGTTAGAAACTGGTTGATTTATAAGAAGGAAATATTACTTAATAGTGAATTAAATACGCCCCTTAAAAGCATCCTGCCATCTTAATTCATTTATACTTTCTTCTGTATTGTTTAGAGTCCGAATGATGCAACGTATTCATCCCTTCTACCTTCCGCACAAGGAAACAGTATCAAGAGATCAACTGAAGAGAATCACCTTCAAGAGAATACAAGGAAATAATTTTTAAATGTGCAGTACGAGATTATCTCACGTTTGCTTGAATACGATGATGCTCAGAGAATGAGCAGAATCAAATGACTTAAGACTGATTCTGCTTTCTTACTTGGACGAAACGTTTACAAGTTATTTAGAATTTAGAGGATACGGAAATCTGATGAAAGGAAACGTGACTGAAAAGGGCGATATCAAGCTGTTTTTCTTTACTGTTAGGACTATAAAAACGTCTGTATATCAATTTAAAAAAGATATTCTACCAAGGTTCACATAAGTGAGGTGTAACCCTCACTCTATGAATAGAGACCATCGAGTTTGCGACCTTATCACCAACGCTATTTATCTTCTACTTAAAATGTGAGCTCAACGTCAGCAAGAATAATAATATTGCATAAAACCTTACACAAAGCGTAATTACCGATTCGTGAATTGAATTGTGGTATTTTTGGTAGAGTATAACTACTGGTCATAACTCTCCATGCATAAAAGTATGAAAAATGCAGAAGTTAACGCTTGACGACAAAATACTGCGCCAAGTAAATAAACTCTTTCAATAATTGTGCATGAATACGTCGATTCAGCGATAAATTACTTAAAAATTCTTGTTTATAAGACAACGCGTTTAACAAACTGGTGGTATTTAACTCACTGGTTCGAATGTTTGGCATTCTGGCCGAGTAAACAAACTGGTTTGAGTAACAAGGATTCGGCCAGGTGCGAATGCTGAAGCTGAGCTGTCCGTACACGAGTCGATTGGTGAACACGTTTGCTTTATAAATGAACACTCCACTCAACTATTCACAGTTTCACAGAAAAACAAAAGCAAATAAATGAAGCAAACAACTATCATTCAGCAATGTGGAAGAATCTTACCATCACACCGCCAAAAAATTTTACTTGAGCCTAATAATTTCATGACGAACTTTCAAGTCGTTGACGTATTCTCAGGTTGCTAACGGCTACCGAAAGTGCAACTCATTTTAATCATCTCAAAAATTAAAAAAAATTGTCGCGGATTCCAATCTGTACGTGTTTCAGCGATACCACAACAGTTTCGATTCAGCCAAAGCCTATTGGGGTTTTCCTTTGTCGTAGTCACAATTGTTAACGCAACGCCAAGGTTAACAATGAAGTCAGTGAGGCAAAGCCGCTTTAGACCCATGATAGCAAGAATCATTCTCAGCCGGGTGTCTCTAAAACGAAGACCCTAAGACCCAAAAAACTCTAAAACGATGACCCCCTAATTTTCGAAGTATTTTCACCTTTAGTGAAGTTTTGCTCCTTCTTTATCCGGCCAATGACGCAAGAACAACAACAA
>NC_090891.1:6895019-6897519 GCF_036669925.1 Montipora capricornis | reverse complement strand
TTTTTCTCGAAAAAAACCTACGTTGTATATGCTTACCACTATTATTTAGAAAGGTGGGCAGTGTTCACACACCTGACCTCGGCTGTTTACGAGGTGGATAAAGCTATTCACCGGATATATCACTATCCAACGGATAAACACTAGCAAGACCAATTGAGTTATTCAGTGGATAGCGCCATCCACCCTTCGAACAACTGGAGCCTGATCTAAAACTTACAACCGGACATTATAGATAACATTTAAACGACCGATTCTAGGTTTCTACCCGCCAGGAGTGGAGGTCAGCCCATGAAGTGAGTGACTACGGTATCTTTTAAATCCACACACTCTATCCCTAATGAGTCAACGAACAATTCTCACTCCATTAATCAACTCTTTTTGGTTTTTTTTACGTTACCATGCCTCTACAACTCCACTAAGAGCCATGATCCACCACAATCGTTTTACAACCAATAATCCTATGATTCACTGTACGAAGGGCCAACCGCGCCCACAAAATGTCAGCTTTCCAATCATCTTTACTTTTATCAACTTAACCTAACGCTATTAGAACTTCAATCAAAATTTCAACATGCTTTTTTAGTTCCTTTACAATGGAAATATGTTCTACTGCACGAAAAACATCACATTCAATAGCTGAGTGCTCAGTATTAGTTTTACTGATATTTCAATGAAGTGCGGACTGTAGACGAAAGAGAGAAATGATCATCGTACTTATCTCGGCAATCCTAAGCAATTGTCTCAAATTGACCGTTGAAACCACCTGGGGCCGGTTGCTGGAAGCTTGGTTAGCGCTAACTGTTGGTTAGAGCTAGTTTCAATTGAGGGTTGTAAAACCAAAACCAAAGTAAGTAATTACTTAGTAATTACTGAGACAATCCGGCAAACCAATCAAAATTCGAAGTAATTACATGTAGCCAACACAAAGCGCGGGAAAATGTGCACGCGCGAGCCACGATTGGTTTTGGTTTCACTTCTGATCGGTTGAAAAAATGGCGCGAGAACTTTCAACCAAACACTGAGTGAAGTAAATGCAAAACCAAAGCAACTCACTAATTACTTTCGACACTGAATTGAAAACCGCTCTAAGAGGTATCAAAATTAAACCTATAGGTTTCCATGGTATTTAACGCTGGTTAGTGCTAACCATTCTTCGAGCAACCCTGGCCTGAATTTTTCCGGTGTCTCTTTGAGACAATTGCTTCAATTGTCCATGCAGACAAGTGCAGGGATCACCTCTCTCTTTTGATTAGTTTTACTCTTCCATCTCAACGAACTATTTTTATGACTGAATACCAACTCTTTTCATTGCATATTATGTAACCATGTGTTCAGATAAATAATTTATTGCACTTATTATTTCTCTTTTGTCCTTTAAAAGTTACAATAGCAATTTTATTGATGATAATGACAATGATAACAACGAAAGGCTGGTTTCCATATAACCACAGACGATCGCAAACGATCGCAGAGCCGACAGTAGCCATACATTTCGGTCAGCGGAAATGTCAAATGTACACGCGCGTTGTGATCGGGGAAAAATCGCAGAGTACAACTTGGTGACGAGGAGCTCTCAACAGTTCTCCAGGTGACTTTGATCTAAGATGTGTGCCGTAAGATTTGTGCTTGATGCTCTGGATTGAGCCATTCCAGGTTTTGAAATTCTCTTGGCACTGCATCTCACCCCGATCCAGAAGGTATCGTCTTCAACCGCTTAGATAACGACCATACGCGGTTCTTATGTTGCGGAATTTGACCTCTGCCTCCGCCGCCGATAAATTAAATTTCTCGCCGATTTTTTCTCAACTGTTAGCCTTTTTGTTTATGTCTTTGAAATCTCTACCGTTACGGTTGTAAACGCGCTCATACCGCGCAACTTCCTCCATGAATTCGTCGTTAGTAAGGTTACCATGTTCAATGAGCGTTGTTATAAACGAACATTTGGGCTTTGTTGCTAAGAAGCGTTGAATCATGGGTTAGATTTTAAAATACTATGGGATACGTTTCGGTCGCAGATCGCATAACTTTGGTTTCCATATGATTGCAGCATCGCAAACGATCGCAGACGATCGCAGAAGTGTGTGTTTCCATATGATCGCAGACGATCAAAAAACGTTCTGTAATCTGCGATCGTCTGCGATCATATGGAAACCAGCCTTCGTCACCTTTGAAGTAACCATGCAATAATTTTATGATACAGAACAGATAATAGAATCTAATTTCAAAGAAATTTCATTCGAATGTAATAAAACGTGCGTGTATCTATGTGTGTGTGTGCCATTGCAAGTATTCTGTATCTAAATTACATATTAATGGCTATCGCTTAATTTACGTACTGGAAAACGAGACAGCCTTCTATGAAACATTTCATTGACTGGTCTAATTTTTTGTGACCGAGGTCTATGGGCTTTTCAAGACTTGTCCTTAATTCTTGTGATAAATAGAGGGAGTTTCGATCGAGTGTCGTAAAACCAAAACCAAAGTAACTACTTAGGCCCAT
>NC_090891.1:6885019-6892519 GCF_036669925.1 Montipora capricornis | reverse complement strand
AGTAGAGTAATAAACTCCTCGGTTAATTTTTAATCTGGGATTAGCGTTAATCAGCTTTTGAACAACTGGCTCCAGGATTGTAGATAATTTACAATGCCCTAAATATTCTTGTATTGGCAAATTGTAGTTTCTAAGTTTTTCATAGATGATTGTGCACACATGTGGATATGTTTACTTACTTATGAACTTTTAATCCAGCAAAACATCAAAAAGTTTCATACTCACCACAATTTGACAAATACTCAGCTACTTTGGGTTGACAGTTTGCCTTGGCCATAGACATTGCTGTATTGCCTTTTTTTGACTTAACTCGAAAGTCTGCTCCTTGAAAAACCAGGTACTTCACACAGCCCAGGTGACCATTTCTTGCTGCGACATGTAGCGGTGTACAACCAGACATATCAGCAAGCTCAACATCACCTCCATGCTCGATAAGGAGTTTCAGTACTTCCGCATGACCATTGGCAGAAGCTTTGTGTACTGCTGTCGATCCCGACTCATCAAATGCTTTAGGGCTCTAAACATTATAAAATATACAGTACATGATTGTAATAGCCCATTTCCGAGTTGCTGCATGCGTCAATTTCAAAGCAAGTCCTGGTGAACAACCATTCAAATGGAAAAATGAGTTGCGTATTCTTATGCAAATCAAACTCATTTCCCTTACAACAGTTGAGTACCAAGACTCAGTTCGAAACCGAGACAAACAGCATTTCGGAAATGGCCCATTGCAGCTATGCATGTGGGGTATTGAGCAAGCACAGTATTGTTGAAAACTACCACACGTTCTTTTTTTTTTTTTGCCGGAATAAAGACAGATAGAGGAAAATTCACAAGCAAAGCGAACTCAAGCAACAGACATCCTTGGGAGAATGTTCCCAGACAATGAGATCCCCATCCACCAATGTGGCCTAGAACGATTCACAGACTCAAAAGCAATACATGTACATGCCTGTGGGTTGTCTGTTGGAGATATTTAGTCTCTGCTCTAGAGGGTCTTTCACCGTCGTTTGTGTCCTCTTAATTACAATAAAGCAACATTTCCTTTAACTTGATTTGCACTGCAGTCTTTCTGATAAGTAGTGCACTTGTACTTGGTTATATGTTAATAATGTTTAGTATAAATACACAGGTGATTATACAAAATCGTGCGCTCTCATTGGCTGGCTATCTCGGATTATCCGCCGATAATCATCTCAACGGACAAAATGGCTGCCAGTAGTCATTTTGCCACTGTAAGTGAAGATGATTTCGCGTTGAAATGTTTTTTTTTTTCTCTTTTTTTGAAATAATCCCGTGTATTTATACTAAAACAACTATTCGCCTCAGGCTCAGTGATTATTGGTGAATATTCACCGATAATCACTTCGCCTTTGGCGAATAATTGTTAAATATAACCATGACCTATTTTAAGTGTTCCTCTCTTTCATTCTGCCTGAGGTGCACACCATGCTGGCCTTGCAATAATTGCCTTCCCTCATGACCAAAACGCCCAAAAGAATCTTATTGACACATTTTAAAGTTGCATTTACATGTATTCAAAATGTCTTGTTTTCCTAACAAAAGAATTATTCTGAGTATCAAGCTGAAAAAAATTTGCAAATACATTACACTTTTGATCATATTTGCATGGGAAAGGCACATTGTAAATTTTTAATTATTATTATTGTATATTTTAGAAATAATTTTAGGAAAAAAAAAGGAATCAAAATGCAGGGATTTCCCAGCCATTTCTCTTGTTAGACTCAACAACTCAGAAGGTTCATAAGTGTTCTTAAAAAAACTCTCATTACTACATGGCATGAATTAGTCACATGCAGGCATTTTGAAAAAAAAGGATAACCCAGTGTCATTCTGGCCCTAGTTGTTCAAACAATGGAAACTGCTTACCGGTACCCTGTGAGCAGAGCCTCTCTAAATCGCACCAGAGGGCGAGCAACAGAGGCACTGCAGATATTGTGTCTTTAGTCTATTAAGTCGTCAAAATCAAGCCTTCAGTACGAAAATCAATATGGCATCTAGGAGTGCGATTGAGACTTGGCCTGGGATTGAAACCGTCTCCTAGCAACGGCTTGCACATACTGTACTCAATAAATACTTTACACAACTTCTGCAAGAAAGGTTCTGCTGGCAGGGTTATTGGATAGCACGATTCACCAGATACAGTAAATCACTATCCAGTAGAAAAAACTAATAATTGCGCTATCCAATGGATAGTGATTTATCTGGTGGATAGCGTTATCCATCCATTGAACAACTGGGACCTGGTCTTGAAGAAATTGCAGCTAAATAGAGAAACACCAAATCATGTAAAATTATTATTACATCTGTACAGGGATCTACATTCGCAGTCCCCGGCTGTCCCAGACAACTACATGTACAGTATAACCCGTACAGGCGAGTATAATTAAAACTCCAAAGGTCGTCCGTTGGATGAGCAAAGTTTTGATGAATGTTATCTGATCAATATACAATGTACTTTTGTTCTGATCACTTTTCTCAATGGAAACTTCCAGAAAATAAGGAATAAACATGCAACTTTCCTGTGGTTTGGGTGCCCTCCTTGACCATGCAGTACCTTCCATGAAATGATTGCAAGCTCGAATTTTCACTTACACCGCTGGCATGGTTGTTAGGTAGCATTTATAGTCATTTAACAAAGAGCAAAGGGTGACACGTGGTCTCAGATGATAATGTGGCATTAGTTACAATTGAAGGTGTTTTGCCACCAGTCCAGCAAAAAGGAAAACAAGTGGAGCAGAACCTTTTGCTCATGAACAGGAAAAATACAAAATCTTGGTAGTATATAGCGTAGAAATTTTGGGTCTTTGAATCGTAACTTTGAAAGCTACATTCAAGTAGGTTTTGCTGTGGCAGATATGGACCACTGTAAAGTGCAAATAACATAATACTGTAGAGTCAAAATTTTCTGACATAAGTGTCAAATAAAACAGGAATGCTCAAGTTACTGTACAAGTAATTTTATCGACCATTTTCTATACTTTCACATTTTTGCCTCCCTTCTTCCTCGTGTGACCTCCTTGTTCTCCCAACAGTTCTCCCTTTCCCTTCCCCTTCGAACACCAGTGTCACGCAGGTTAATTGCACAGATACTTGGTGATATACATTGTAGTCAGAGGGTTAAAGGGGGCATGGTATTAAACATGGAGAAGGACAGACACTGGTGGTATGAAAGGAGTTTGTTATGTGCAAGTATCTATCATTGGCTTACCTGACCATCTCCGAGCGCCTGCGTGGCTTCTCTTATGTCACCTGAGAATGCTGAAAGGCAAATTGCATCTCCACATAAAAATTAAAATGAAACAGAGGTGAATATAAATTGCTAACCTGTAGGTATTTTAAGCTGATAAACAGGAAAAAAATTATCATATGGTCTTACAGAAAGCAAAAAATATGAAAAAAAAAAATGAAAAAAATGAAAATTACAAACTGCTCTTTTTGCTATTTGAAAGGTTTCGTCGGAGAAGGAAGACACAGAAGACAAGGATTATTAATTTTGACAATTCTCTTTAATGTATTTCTGGTCAACACTAATAAATGCTCTCAAAAATTGGTTACAACAGCGAAGACAAGAAACCTCCGAAAATGAAGGAAAGTAAGCATTTTTTCTTTCACTTAAAAATCGCTCAAACTTTTCGTTTTCAATTTTAATATATAATGTTAATACGTTTCAAGTCGCTGTAATTTTCATGCTCATGACAGGTTGGGGTACCTGTAGATCTAAAAACGGAAGAGAAGCGTCGAATTCAACAATAAATAATTATATTGATGAATTCGGAAAAAGAAAAAACAACAATTCTTTACATGGCCCCTGTTTATGATATTTCTAGTTTTATAAACTCGATTTAAGCCGATCAAGCTTGCAATTGTAATAAAAAAAAATTCGAAACAGACACAATAATACTCAGAGTCACAATGCTATTCTCTGCACTTCGCAACATCTGTCCTACGTAGCTTTCCTCAATGCTTACTTGACGTAAGATATTTCTACGTGGTGTCGAGAACAGCAAGACTTTAATATAATATATCGTTCAATTCATAATTAAATTGAAAAAAAAAAACGCAAATATTACATACCGGCCTCGTGAAGGTTAGGCACATTTCTCACTGGAACACCGTTTTTGCAGATCATGCTTTGATAGCCTCTCAAAAAGTCAAAATGGTATATCAAAAATGCAAATGTCCTCCTGTAAAAACAACACTAATCTTCCGCCATGTTGGGATTCAGATATCCTCGTTCCCAAGTGTTGCTAAGGGCCATGGGGCCACTGTGGATCAGTCGACCGTCGTCCACAGAGGGTTGCTTGGGACTAAGCCCTAGTTGCTTGAGAAATCCCATTTTTCATGGCAGAACTTCGAAAATAGGGGTTTTGTTCAACCCATCGATATCGATTAGAGACGGTTTTGATGCCGTATATAGCTGGAACGTGACCCCCCTGAGTAATCTGGAACAAAAATTCATCTTCCAAATCGGCACCCTTAATCCTCACGGTATTAACGAACGCTTTTTATTTAATTAATATATTACCTATTTTTCACGTTGCCATTACCATCAATAGCGTAGCTCCAAACTACACGTAGCCCACAATTCCTCGATTCGCTCTGACGAAGGGCTAACGCTCGAAACGTCAGCTTTTAGCATCTCTGTACGGTGGCCAATTTACATTCTCAACTCCGTTGATAAGACCAAATTTTTGTCTACAACTACTTCCCCACCGACGCAGCACCACAGTTTCTTTAGAAACTATACCCCCTTCATGCCCCTGAGTAATGCCTGGTAGTTATGGAGTTGAATTGTGGTATAGGTTTTAGCTTAAGCGGCGTTTTTTCTTCGAACCCAAAAGCTACATGGTACCCACGTCTGATTTTTATGAAACATTTTTTTACTTGCTTGAAGTGCTTTTAAAGACTGCAAAACTATCCCAAGTTACAAATTTGGTTGCTCTCTAATCCATTTCTTGATATTCTGTCTCATTGATAATAGCTTCTACACATGTCACAAACCTCTGACGAGGAAATTAAATATTATAAAAAAGAAGTTCGCGTTGGCATCGTGAACATTAAAGCATACTAGACGCTATTGAAGGGTTCATGATGCGTGAGACATAACTGTTTAGAATAAAACTTTTATTAATAATTTCATTAATCATGATCAGTAGCAGGATTATTAGCCTGTCTAACGATTATAAGAAAACCGTAAATGCGTTTCTTTAAAACAAACACTCTACGAAGTTAGGCAGTGCATTGCCTGGTAGAATACACGTGCTGCGTTGTAGTAACGAATGGAATACCGTCGTTAGATTGACTACTGGTGTGAGTTCCCACAAATCTGGTGGAGCAGGCACGTTTGGCGAGTTAGCATCAGAGTATTTCACCATAATCCCATCGCAGCTTTCCAGAAACAACTAACTCGTGTTTGACCAGTTCTGGCGAACTCAAGAGATTATGAATCTCTTGCCGAACTTACTGATCAAACCTGGAGGAAGGACTAGAATAGGACCTTCAGAAGCTCGTGAAATTACGATAAGAAGCCCCAACACATCAATACCAAAACAGTAGACGAAGTACATTCTGGATCCCAACAACCGTGAGATCATTCTTTGCGACTTTTTAACCTCATCACTGTGCAAGCTTCAACAAGAACAGCTACCGCATTGAAAGGGACTTGTCATCGCTGGAGGGATCAAAGGTGGTGAAATAACAGTAAGCATCACTCTGGAAAGCCCAAATGAAGAGGTCGCAGACCTTAAGTCCAACCATCAGGAGGCAGATACCCAAATGATCTTGCATGCTACCTCCTCTAACGGGCTGCAATTTGATACAGTCGCCAGATACACCCGGGGTGTTCCGATTCTAGGTAGAACCCACTTCACTGGCATCGGATGTCAAGGGTTATGGTTTCGTACAGACGTCCTCTTCCGCCATAGGTACATCTCCCAATATACACCAACCACCAAAGCCTTACTAGATGCAATGCAGGATTCCGGGTTTCCAGAGGACTATGGATGGGAACCCGAAGACAGACATTTAAAGACCTGTGAATATGACAAAGGAGCCTGTCCCGAATAGCCTTGTTGAAATGACCAACTGTATCCGCAAGAGATCCAACTGTCAGAAAAATTGTTCATGCTCAAACATTGGTCTCTCCTGCATGGAGACGAACGCGCGTGCATGGCCGACGAGACTTGTAGCAACCCATAGTAGCAAAGAAAAGTGAGCGGGAGGATGGAAAAGCTCTGAAAAAAGTAGTTGATAGCTGAAAGTTTGGAAAACTCTTGGACGAACCGTTGCGTAAATTTAATGAAGCTGTTTTTTTTAATGTTTTTATTTCCCTACAAACTTATGTTCAAAATGAATGCCTGTAAAATGAATGCATGTTTTTGAGGTTCTTTTCCTTTACTTTTGTGAAAATTGAGCAGCATTTTCGTCTTCGTCCGCTTGAATAGTGCGGACCTGTGTGGAAATAAACAGCGATTAAATTTCACAAAAACCACGCTCCAGAAGATGAGAATGACGGCAATAGAGAGATATTATACAAAACACTAACCAAACGAAGATGATCCCTGCCTAAAACCTCGCTGCTATGCTCGAAAGCGTGTTTTTGTGTAAAAACCTTTCATCCCTTCAACGATCGATCCGCTATTGGGTTCCAGTCCTTCCCCGACAGGTCACGCAAAAACGTGACAAAAGAAATTTTCCAAGAGCTTTGCAAAATCACAGTGATTTTATTCGTTTAGATCATCGGTGAACCCCATCTTTTTTAATCATGAATCACTTACTTTACTTAATATCCACAAAATATGATGAAATGAAAAATTCCCACGAACCTATGCACGGAAACCTTCCGACTCTAACAGTTCAGAGTATTTCATCGGATAGCCAAACACCAAGAAGCGAGTTGAAAAACGAGTGTTTGGTATTGCATCTGAAACGAATCAGCATTTTAAGAGATATTTGGGATCAAAGTTGCCGAAATTTTATGCTAATTAAGACTGAACGCCGCGTAACTTATAACCCGGACACAGGTATGTCCACAGTTTAAGTTCTCTGTTCCGCTCTGCCTCGAGACATTCTCTTCTCATACTCCGGAACCCTCTTCAAATTGTATGCGTCGCAGGCTACCCTTGTGAGTCTCTTCCATTCGGCTCTGTTGCTCACGGAGAAGACCATTGATCCAAGACATGGCCGCACTTCAAAGCACTTTTACAGGTGTCCTTGAAACGGAGCTTAGGCCGGCCTACTGGTCGAGAGCCGTGGGCCAACTCACAGTACAAGAGCTCTTTTACTGGCCTGTCTTCTTCCATTCGACAAACATGTCCCAACCAGCGCAGGCGAGTCCGCACTAACTTCACCTCCATATCCTCAATATCCACACGCCGCAGCACCTCTTCATAGCTGATATAGTCATCCCATTTGATGTTTAAAATCAGACGTAGATGACGCTGTTGTATTGCACGGAGCTGCTTGACTTCATGCTGA
>NC_090891.1:6855019-6880019 GCF_036669925.1 Montipora capricornis | reverse complement strand
GTCTTTCGGAGATATTTTATTGCTGTTTAAACAAAATTAAGCAAATGTGCTGAAAACTAAATACAGTATGTTCCTCAGTATCCGACTGGCAGTTAAAAAACAATGTCAATTTTTGCAACGCCCTTATTATCTTACGGAAAACTAAGTATACCACAGGTACCCTAAACTGACGCAATCACTGAATCAGTGAAAATGTGTTGGAGAAAACTGTACTTGAAAGTGAAAAATATGAGCGAAATTTTATATAAAAACGTCTTACGTCGTTTTATTTGAGGCTTATTGTCTTCTGTGTGAATTTTGTAACGTTTGAAGAAATGTTCACTGAAAATCGCGTAAACCTCATTTTCATGGCTAATATTTACGCTTTTCACAGCGCAGTAAAACGATCGCTGTTGAGGAAAGGGTTTTTAAAACATGATACACTGATATGCTGTAGTCTAATAACTACTTGAATAGTAATGATAACAACAACAATAATAATAATAATAATAATAATAATAATAATAATAATAATAATAATAATAATAATAATAATAATAATAATAATACAGGAACTCGTATATGCGCATTAAGTAGTCTCAATGGGTTGTCTAGGATGATAATCACAAAATAAAAAGCTGATCATGTCAAGCCTTTTAACTGATGTTTAGTGTCGTAGCATTGCCAAAACAGAATAAAACAAAAACAAAACAAAAACAAAAAAACGTGCAGTAGAGGCATTTTTAACATGACCGAGATGGGGGTTCCAAAGTTTCTGTGCACCAGAGCATACTCCCAAGGAAGCAGTTCTTGGAGGAGGAGAAGTTTAGAAGTTGAGGCTAGAAAGGAGAGGGTTAAAAAGGAAGACTATGGGAGATGCTTCGTACATTTACCGGAGAAGTGATGTAGCCCAGAGGTTGTCCACTGAGCGAATTTCAAAACAACAACAGGATCTTTTAACTATAACCTAGCTTTAGCAGTCGTCAGGCAACCAATGAAAATTTCGTAAAATGGAGTCATGCGACTAAACCGAAAGGGACCAACAATGAACCTCGCTGCCGTGATTTGCACTCGTTTAACTACGCCTAATTCACAGGCGCCCCAAGCTCACAAGGCGATTCAGTTTGCATGCATAACTTTAATATAATAAGAGTTTAATAGTGAAAAGAGTTTTAAAAAACGCTTTTTTTTCCCGCAAAAGACTTCCCCTACCTAAAGTATGTTGCGCACTTCTGTTTTGTGTCAATTCATAAGCTATGCAAAGGCGGTTTTGTCAATATACAGTTTGCCGAGCTTCCAAACCATTCCCCTCTATTAACTATGGTTCAAGTCAAGTAAACTCACATGTCAATCTAATAATGAATTTAGGAAATGAGAAACATGTCAAATGCAGAAAAAAAAACTTTTAACACAATGATGATCGTAATTAAGAAATTACAAACGTTTGATTGCGCAGGACACTCGGTCATTTACTCCAAAACGCTTTAATATTTACTTTGTCAGTAGATTCTGTTATCGCATTCAAAGCAGGTGGAGCCCTGTCTTTGACATTTCCATACATGCGCACCGTGTTCACTTGTACATCCGCTGGTGGAGATGATCGGTGCGGGTGCAAAAGAGAAGTCAAAGTTTCCTGGATACCAGCCATGAATTCATCCACATCCTAAGAAGAATGAATCACCAATTAGATGGTCTGCTTTGATGCAAATCAGTGTACAGTCAATGGCAGTAAATCGCTAATTAGCTCTTTACCGAGTAGTTAAACCTAATGAAGAACATAGAGGTCAGACAAGTAATCGACCTTATTCCTGATGGTGTAGATAGTAAAGCGACTTTCATATGACCTTGAAAAAGTGTTCGCAAGTTCCACGGACCAATGTTTGGCAAGATTAAAACAAAGCTTCTCCTTATTCCCGCCAAGGAAACTCATCACATGGGCCGGGAAACAGTTCGATTGCCCAATCACATTACTACATTTCAAATGACGTCAAAGCGAACTTTCCAGAAAGTTCCATGGAGGGTCATGGAGAGATGACGTTGTTTGTATCCGCGTTCGCTTAGCCAATGAAAATTCGCGCCCGTTCTGTTTTAAAATATATTTTTCAAGGTCATATGAAAGTCGCTCACTCATGAGAGATACTATCAACACGCGATGGTAAATTTCGTATCCCTAGGGGGCCATGTAATGTTCTGTTTATTATAATTCGCCCTTGTCACACAGCAGCCATATTGTCCCGGGCGACCAAAAAAGCTTTGTTTTACCACGCCAAGCCTCACCCTCATGGTTTCCACTGCGAGGCTTGGCGTTGTAAAACAAAGCTTTTTTGGTCTCCCGGGACAATATGGCCGCCGTGTGACAAGGGCGAATAATTTGTCTCCAGCATAAACTTGACCACTATGACCTGACAGGGCGTTTACATCAGCGAGCCGTAGGCGAGCAAAATTATACCAGATCATGAAATAAGTCATATAGTTGGCGGAATAATCAATCATATATTGAACTGCGGATATGAAATCAGGTAAAGCTATGATCCTCGCAGTTATGAACACAATTTTAGAAATTGTGTCACGGTAAAGAAGCCTGCAAAATTTAGGACTTGACGGGGCTTGAACCCGTGACCTCACGATGCCGGTGCGACGCTCTAACCCACTGAGCTATGAAGCCACTGATATTGGGAGCTGGTCATTTGCGGGTTCAAATGCTCCCGTGATGAATGAATCAATGGATGAAATATGTATACACCTTTTAAATATTCTTTTGTTTTTATTCAAATTAGCCCTTGATGCCTCGTTCTTAAGCTTGAAATTCAAAAGAATATTTTATCTTGAACGAGGCAACAAGGGCCAATTTGTATGCGCATAAATCAGCGGCCATTTTGGAATAAGGTGTATGAAATATGTATGAAATGAATCATATATTGAACTGCAGATATGAAATCAAGTGAGGCTATAAAACTCGCAGTTTTAGTGACCAGCTGCCAACATCAGTGGCTTCATAGCTCAGTTGGTTGGAGCGTCGCACCGGCATCGTGAGGTCACGGGTTTAAACCCCGTTGAAGTCCTGAATTTTACAGGCTTCTCTAAACAAATGCTAAAATTGCGTTCATAACAGCGAGGATCATAGGTTCGCTTGATAGTTGGTCGAATAGTACTGTTGCAACTAAAATGAAATCATGGTCACCGCCCACCAGTGGCTCAGTTGGTTGAGCATCGGACTGTCATGCGGAAGGTCGGGTCAACACTTGGGATCTTAAAATAACTGAGGAGAAAGTGCTGCCTTTGTAATTACATCCACAGATGGTTAGACTTTCAAGTCTTCTCGGATAAGGACTATAAACCGTAGGCCCGTCTCACAAATATCTTCTATGTTTATGAGTTCCCTGTAGGACGTTAAAGATCCCACACACTATTCGAAAAGAGTAGGTATAGAGTCCCCGGTGTTGTGACTGTCCTGTTCTCTCCAGCGGAAGTGGCCGGCTTGGCCGGATGTCTCTGAAAAGGCCTCTGGTGTCAGAGGCCACGTAAGCAGAACCAGCCATAAGTAAAAAAGAGACTTTGCTGAGTGCTGGAATATCTAGATGGCCATTTTCTAATCTAATAATGGTAACATTTGAGCCTGATCGGCATCTACAGAGGTATACAAGTGACCCATGAGAATATGAAGTTAGAGAGCGAATATTCCGAAAAAAGAAAATTATATAAAATCTAAGTCTTGTTCATTGTCTTACTGCGTGGTTATTTAAAGGACGACACTTTCTTGATCAGTTAGGATGAAACTGGACCGCGAAGTCATGGGAACAACACACAAAAAAATAACATTTGCAGTGTGGGTGCAATCTATTATCATGGGACACAGGGCTTTCCTCTCTTACGTCATATTCCCTTGGCAGACCTGAATACTGCGTTTATTTGTGAAACAAAGTACCAAGTTAGTACAATATGACCTGTAATTCCACTAAAACGATTTATTCGAGAGATATACATTGCACTAACCGGTATGTTCTGCTGCAGTTTGTGGAGTGCATTCCGCAAATGTAGTTCGCGAGGTTTCATGGTCAGACTTGATAACTCATTAAACGCAAGGGAAGTGCACTGATGCAAACGATCATCGGGACGAATTGTTAGGTTACTACAGCAAATGAAACAACGAGGCTTGACAAGATCGTCAACAGCAAACGCCTATGCAAAAATAAGGAACAGTTACGAAGGAATATGGTATCTTTAAAAGACCTTCAGTGATCAATTCGTTCACGTAAATATGATGGAGTAGATTAACTGAAGATACCCTTGAAGTGTTCAGACGATCCAAAAAAGATACAATTTCTTCTTACGTCATCTTGTCAACATGAATGATTAATAGAGGAACGAAACTGTGCGCAAAAAGGAAAAGTTCCTCCATTAATTCTACTAATTTGTAGTAATTCTTTAATTGCAATATATCTTATCGTCGTTAGAAAAAGCTGTTCATTAGGCACCAGGGTTTTCGACAGCGGACATATTTCTGAAAGCACAGGACGTGACAGTTTCTGGACCCCCTCCTCCCCCCCACCCCCCCCCCCCCCTCCCTTTTCTTTTTCCTCTATATAGGTAGTTTTTAGTTTCTCTTCTTTTCCTAAGACGAGGAACCAAAAACTACCTAAATCGCTCTTAATAGACCCAGAGACCGTACCATACCACGAAGTTTGAGAAAAACAGTTTTCCCCACACAAATCCTTATACTCCTACTCTTGCATAATATAGTGCGGTACAGACACTCATGTATCATTGGCCAATGTAACATACCTTGCAACGGACAAAAACGTTGCTAGACCAGTTGCAGAATTGAGTTCTACTTTCCGCAACGGTTGCAATTAATTTTTTAAGCAATGCGTAGTGTAACATCTGTCCTGTAACTTGTTTCGCAACGGTTTAAGGCAACAGCCAAAGTTGGAAATGTTCCTTTAACCTCGTGTGATCATCGAAACGAGACAAGTTGCATGAGACTTTGCTTAGTGTTACACACGTTGCACGATAAACTGCAAGTGTAACATCGCGTTTAGAAGACTATATATTGGATGTAGATAAATTGAATTCAATACCTGTAGACCACCCCAAAATTTAACGGCGACCACATTGTTTTTCTCATCTGACAAATAAACCGTCTGTACAGAGGAACTGAAAGCAAGAGGTATCCAAATCGTTAACATTCCATCAAAGCTCGAGCTAGGAAAGTGGCTCTTTCCAGCTATAATTATTATATCAAGTAAAGCTGTGATCCTCGCAGTTATGAAGCCAAACTGCGAGGATCATACCTTCATTTGATTGCATATCCGCAGCTCAATATATGATTCATTTGATATATCATTTTCGTTCATCTTAATCAACGCGACCTATTTAGCTATATTAATAATGTCAGGTAATAGTCACTTGCAGGTTACAGAGCGCGATTGGCCAATGGCACCAATATTGATTTCAAATCGCATTTTGGAGATTTGTCCTTGTTCAGCTTTCTTTGAATGGACGCCCACGATAACGCCTCCGAGCCAATGCCGAACTGGTGAAAATGATCTGAGACCGTGATGAAGTTCGCGCGCCTAATATTGGAAAACATGTCCCTGATATTCAAACTTTTACAGTTACGATCAAAACCGCATTAACTCCGCACCTTGAACTAAAAGTCGAAGACAGCGGACTACAGAACACAACCAACCCAACCATATCAACCTCCAAAGAATGCGGTGATGAACCACGGCATCGCAATTCATCAAAGGAACAGACCTAGAAAAGGAAATCAAAGCAGTGGTATCAAACATTTAAGTGTATTGTACAAAATTCCATTCCACTGAATTCCAAACATCAACAAACGACTGTAACACTGTTCACTCAACTGTATCAACATACCAGACGAGGCAAGTAACTTCTGGTAAGTTTCTGATTCCGGTCTTAAGATATTGTGCAGTTCCCCCCACCCCCTCCCCCCCCCCCCCCAAAAAAAAAAATAATAATAATAATAAAATAAAAATTCAATTGTACAGGCCACATCACATCAACAGAACGCCATGTATGTGAAATCCTCAAAATTTCATACGATCGAGTTTTACAGATGAACAGAAGCCTGCAACAATATTAACAACCATCACCATACCTGACGAAGCAAGTAACTGCTTCTTAACCCATCTGGATCACTTGGTAAAGCCTCGTATCGTGTGGTTCTTGTTGCTGATAGCTGTAATCAAAGAGAGAAGTCAAGTTAGGATCAGATTAGGGTTAGTTGATCGAGCCCAGCTCTCTTACATGCAACTACGCCAGTCTCTCTTTTCGTGCTCCATGCCGTAAATGAAACCTATATTTTCCCCGACAAACAATTCAAATACAGGGCGTCGCCATCTGATCGGATGGTCACCTTCCCTATGAAGTCAACAACGGTAGTTGGTAGGGCTTTGCGGTTACCTTACTGCTTCAGCGTGTCGGGTCGTCATTACCACATAACCGATCTGACTCAATTTGGGTTTGCTGGAAGACCCTCAGAGGGGAATACCGTAGTACTATTCCAAATGAGTATTTAAAAACCTTGGGACAAACGCAGGTTTTTTTTTTGTTATTTTTCTCAGTACTAACAAAATAAGTTCGTTAATTTCCCAATATAAATTGAACGATTCGTGATAGTATGGTTTTGAAGTTACACATACATACATACTTTATTGAACCTCCCCAAAGGGGCTTTTCAGGAACAATAATAATTGTAAAATAATAATTTACATAATTATTTAAATTATTTACAAGATTAAAATAACCAACCATCACTATCAATTACATAACTACTTCTCACGATATCAATCACTTCCTAAAAATCCCTTAGCAGTTTGTTCCTTAAACGCTTCTTAAAGATTATTTCGTTGCTACAAAGTTTCAAATTAGATTCCAAGGAATTCCATATGCCAACAGTTCGGTAATAAAAAGTTCTCTGTCCAGAGGGTGTTTTAAAAAGAGGGATATTTAAAAATTGGGAACTCCTGGTTGTATAACTATTTACATCAGAACGTTTGGTGAAAATAGTGCTCAGGTATTCAGGGGCACGACAATTCATACATTTAAAAGCCAAAATGGTATTTCGATAATAAAGCTGACTGGATACTGGAAGCCACTTAAGGCGTTTCAGTTCAGGCGTAACATGATCATATTTCCGAATTCCACTTACTATTCTACACGCAAAGTTTTGTACCGATTGTAGTTTGTCGATATTTAACTTCGAGCAGTTGGCCCACACGTTCGAACAATAAAACAATTTGCTAAAAACTAAGGCATTAATAACTATCAAAAGGGTCTTTCTGTCGAATGCATGTTTGACGCGGTTAATCTGCCCGAGAGAAGACATGCTTGACGAGACGGTCTTAATAATGTGGTTGTTGTACGATAAATGAAGGTCCAATAACACTCCCAGGTCCTTTGCAGTTTCACTAGGTGATAAGTCCTTCCCTAATGAAGATAAGGTGATATCTGGAAGCTTGGGTAGCATTTTTCTGGTACCAAACACCATAAGTTTGGATTTATCAGTATTTAGCAGTAAATAGTTTCTGAAGCACCAGTTACACACTTTAAATAAATCTTCATTCATTTCTGCCACGGCAATGTCTTTGTTCTGAAGCTTGAAGGAGACTTGAAGCTTTGTATCATCTACGTAGCTATGGGAAATGCATTTCTGTGGAACAGCAGGAAGGTCGTTTACATAAATGCTAAAAAAAAGTGGGCACGGGATGCTACCTTGTGGGACACCACTACTTAGTGGCAGGGACTCGGACAACGTAGAGTTTATCCTTACAACTTGCTGGCGATCACTGAGGTAACTGCGAAACCACTGGAGACAGGTGTTAGAGGCGCCAACATCCTTCAACTTAAGTAACAGAATTTCATGACTGATGCTATCGAAAGCCTTGCTCATATCCAATAACACCATTGCCGTCAGTTCACTTTTATCAAAGCCGCTAAGTATTGCATCCGTAGATTTAATTACTGCTGTTTCGGTTGAATGCCATTTCTTGTTGCCACTTTGGTTCTTTGACAGCCGTTCCTTAGAGGTTAGGTAAAAATTAAATTGATTATGAGCAACCCGTTCGCAAATCTTTGAGAGAACAGGTAAAAGGGAAATAGGCCGATTATTGTTCGCTTGTTCATGATCACCATCTTTGGGAATAGGCACAACTTCCGCTATTTTCCAAGAAGAAGGAAAAGTTGAGGAGCCAAGAGAGGAATTAACTATAGATGTAATTGCAGGAAGAATAGGTGCAATACAATCTTTAATGACACGGATCGGAATGTTATCAATTCCCGAGGCTTTGTTAGATGGCATTGACGCTATTATGCCTTTTATTTCCTTGCTGTCGGTACAACTAAAGGAAAACTGCTCGCATATGGGATGTTGTCTAGGTGTGAAACGATGCTCGTGAAGATCATGACAATGCTCGTTAGCCAAGGATTTAATCTTGTTTACAGTGTTTTGACCAACGGACACAAAAAAATTATTAAACTCATCGGCGACAATGTTATCGACTCTGCTGAATGTTCTCGAAGAAGTAGAATTTTTCGGAATGCAATGGCGAATAGCTTTCCAAATGTTATTGGAGTTTCTAGGATTACTTTGGATCTGGTCGGTGACAAATTCTCGCTCTGCAAATCTAATTTCCCGTTTTACCTCTCGTCTGAAGTTTTTATAAGCTGACCAAGCCATCCGATCATTTGTCCTTTTAGCAAGTCTGCGCCAGGAATCCCTTTCTCTCATCAGAGCGCGGATATTGTCAGTTACACAAGGGTTAGGTTTCCCACGTACTCTAAAGGTCTTAAGAGGAGCATGTTGATCAAAAATGTCATTAAACAACAGGTTAAAAGCATTCAGCTTATCATCTACGTCGCTAAAAGCCTCAATTACAGACCAAGGAACTTGCGAAATATCGTGTAAGAAAGCGTCAGCGTTATAATGTTTATAGCTTCTTGTCGTTACAAACGTTGGCTTAGGGCGTGGCTTTTTCAAACATAACAAAACGTAGACCAAATCGTGATCACTGATTGAACTCTGAATGACTTCGGCCTTTTGAACTTGATTTGCATGTGAGGCAAGGATAACATCCAGCAATGATTTTGAAGACTCCGTAATACGCGTGGGAGCGTCAATCAACTGAGATAAATTATAAGAGCGGTAAAAATCAACAAGTGCCCGTGCGTCCCGGCTGTCGCCGTTCAAAAGGTTGCAATTGAGGTCACCCAAGATGTAAATGGGAAAGCTGAGCGATGACATTGAAATAAAGTTTGAAGTAAGATCTGTGTCGAAGCATGATAACGGAGTGTTTGGAGGTCTATAGGTGGTGCAAATAACGATGGACTTAAGGTTCCTAATTTGTATTTTTAGCCAAAGTTGGTGGAAGCCAGAAGCAGAAATATACGACAAGTCTTTATAAAATTCAGTCTTGAAGGACTGGAGGACATAAACACAAATGCCGCCGCCATTTTTGTTTAGGCGATCGACTCGGTAAATGTCATAACCAGGTATTTCAACTTCACGGTCCGTGACAGAATCATCAAGCCAAGACTCCGAGATGGTAAAAATGTCGAACTTATTTGTCAGTATAGTCTCTTTCACAAGGACGTAGTGATGTCTGCTTTTGAGAGAGCGCACATTAAGATGAGCTATCTTAACATCGCTGTTATTTGACTTCTTCTTTACACCACTGGTCCGGTAGCCATCAGGTCCAGGGTTGGTCTCTATGTCGTGAATGAGCTGAATCACAGGTCTAAAAGTCAGAGTAGAATAGCTATAAAGGGTTGTAGCAAAGGTAGATCTTTTGACTCTCATTGTAGAGTGTAGTCGTGTTTGCCATTTTGTGAGATGAAGGCATCGTAGCGATGATTCGCAACGTGGTGCGAATTGATGACAAGAACAATCCAAAATATGACCAGGAAAGGTTGACCCATCGCTAAACTCACAAAAGTCACCTTGACAATGAAATTCCAAGAGAGTAAGAACGCAGGAGAGCCATAAAAAACCAAAACTTCTGCAGGGCCACAGCGCTTGACCAGTCGCCATTGTTCGCATGTTCCATTCCATGTTGAAAGTTTGAAGAAAACTGTAAAAGAAAGACTACAAAGGAAGGCATAAACAACTGGATAATGAAAGCTTTGAACCGGTCGTCCTCAACAAAATTGTCGGTAGGATTTTTAAGCCATAGTTCTAAGAAAGACGAACAAGGCTGACAAGACTACGAGCCGGCTTTCTAAATTTTAACTCGTACCTGAAGCTCAAGATTCCCATAGCGAGACCTGTTAAAATAAATCAACAAAATAAGTCATGGTTACAACACAATGCAGTGCTTAAAATCGCAGGGAATCGTAAGCTAACACTAAACATTACCTGACACCAGCGGTTGTGAGGTGGTATATTCTTAAACGGGAACCCTCACACAGCAACTGCATGACTTCCTCGCTTGGACGCCAAATACTCAACAGTGCACCTGAAATGAAGGATAAACTCTTTTAAGTAAACCTCACAATTGTTTCAAGAAGCAAGTTTGTCGACAACGAATAATTCGTGCTTCCCAAGCCACCCTCCCTCTTTTTTAAAAACTCGCCCATTGATTCCATGGCATTATTCAAGTGAAGAGTGCTTTATTTGATAGCCTGTTTTAGCTGTGTGGATTGCCTTTGCTATGTACTAATAAATGCTGTACCACTTACTCTGTTTTGCTTGGCTTTGGCTTGAGTAGTCATTTATTCGGACTTTAAGCAGAGGAATCGCATTTCGGTGAAACTGACCCTGACAAGGAAATAGAAAGCCTGTGTTACTTTCATGTTAAGTCAATATCTGAGCATAGCATTTATAGACAACTCGCTGAGAAGGGTCAGGGACGCCTCTTATGCCATTTCTTAATTCCACATAAAGGGTCACTTTATTCAGTAATGAGGAAAAAATATAAAGTAATTTTGACGGACCAGATTCGAAAGTTTGTGATATCGGTTAAAGAAGAACTGAGTTTGTAAACGGACTTGAAATATCGCTGACCAAATCAAGTAAATTTCAAATTGATCTATTTCAAAAAAAGATACAAATACATGGTAGGTTAGAATTGTAGGACGTATTAACTGTCTAGACACAAGCGACACTCTGAAACCGGCTGGTTTCTTGAAAGACACGAATGTGTAGAAGGGACCATTTTACCGAACGTGAAACCGGACCCTGGATAAATCGTCTGGCGCATGCGTGTCATGGACTTTTCTAGTGAATGTCATTCATTTTTAAGCCTTAAAACCCTCAGTCATAAATAGTTTTTCTTTTCCAGTTAAACAGCAATTGATCAGTTACGGCAACATAAAACGATTACATTCAAATAATACTAACAGAGCATTCCCTCGTGGCTTATTTCGAGAGGCGATATCATTTAATATCCTGGAAATAGAACAACATGAGATAGCCTTCCCCTGCTCGTGACCTAATTTTTCGTATTCGCTAAACTGAACTTACACATGATCGAAACAGCATCAGTAAAAAAAAAAAAATATATAGTGACTCAAGAAAAATGCGGTTTTCTATAAATTGTAAATCCGATAAATTTACGGGACAGTACATCCCCTGATTCAAAGGTGCGAAAGGAAAAGCGTGGTTTTCACTAGCAACGCGCAAGTATAAGAGCGCTTATTTCACCGTGAAAACTGGGTTGATGCAAGCATAAGCACAAGCGTTGTGTGCAAACAAAACACAGTATATGTATACGCACAAGGGAATTTTGCTTCGTCTGGCCAATTGAAGCACTCGTTCCAGATTCCTCTCGTCTGAGGATTCGAACAAGATGGCAGACACCGTGGATGATTTTGATGCTTATGTCGACGTTCGTTTTCACGTAGCATAAGCTACTTATGCTTACACTTGTGCTTGCGTCGCTACTGAGAACTACAGGTTTGCTCCGTAAAATCACGACTGTATCGGGTTTTTTCTTTCAAGTCAGAAGAGACCTGAATATACATTCGTCGAGAAAACCAAGCGAAGACAAACTAAGGCAACAATCCACCAAAATGGCCGTAGAGTTGACCGTTTTTAGCAATTAAGAACTGGCGAGTCGCTAAAATTTCATTTTTCCCCATATACGTGCCTTATGGGGTGATTATAGACCTCTTTCATAATGACGGACAAATAAAATAGCTTTTTTTGTTTTAATGCTAATAAGCCTTTTTAGCCTCGCTACGACGATGAAATTTCAAAAGAATTTTTGTTTCAAAATGAGGGCAGTAGGTCTAATTAACATAAAGACAAAAGAATGTAAAAGTGGTCGTCATTTATGAAAGTGGTCTATGCGTGCATTCGACACGGGAAATTGTGTTCATAAAAAAGAAGAAAAATACCGTAACGGATATCTAAGTTGGCTTACCTTCTCAGTCTGTTCCTTCCAAACGCGTTCAAACTTGCTTTGTAATTCGGCACATTTTTTCTCTTGTAAGGATTGCTT
This sequence comes from Montipora capricornis, assembly GCF_036669925.1. Lineage (NCBI taxonomy): Eukaryota > Metazoa > Cnidaria > Anthozoa > Scleractinia > Acroporidae > Montipora > Montipora capricornis. Next base: position 6,867,576 of record NC_090891.1, on the reverse strand, counting down.
ATAACCTTCAAGTGCACGAACTTGACGCTCGTCAAGACATTGCTGAAAAGCGAACAACACAAGTCAGCTGAGAAAGAAGTTACACACTACCGGGTAAATAAAGAGTACCAGCACCGAAAAAATATTCTGATGTTTCACTGATAAGCGCTACTGAAGCGAAAGTCCTCTATGCACTGAAACACCGATGAGTTTTTTTTAATAATGAGTATACCAATTGTAGTAAACGCGTGTATATTAGGCGGACAAAAGTCTTCGCAACATGGACCTCGTGGGAGCTAGACAATCATCAGATTTTACAAACGGATTTTTGAGCTTTCGTGAACAAGTCAGAGATGGTGGAGGAAAATAACAGTTAAGAGATAAAAGACGCAAAAAGGTGACGCAAGAATATCAACATAGCTTAGATGATGACCTCCATAGCTTGTCTGCTAATTGTTTCGAAGGAGAAACTATGAAGGAGATCATTTTAGGAGTGGTAAGTAATGAAGCCAAACGGGTTGCTAACAGGTCGCTTTTAGAACGTAGAATTTTGGAAGAAGACATTCTTAAATCTCACTTGAAAACTTAAAATCATGCCATCAAGAGACTGATTCAAGACTGATGTTAGTCCATTTGCTAGGCGAGCCAGACTGACTCACCCTAAGTGCATCAGGATCAGAGCCCTGGGTCAAAGCTTCGTAAATTTCCTTCCCGTCAAACAGCCCTTTCACATCATTTGAAGAAAAAGAACAGCAACGAAACCTTGCAGATCGTCTCCTTTCTGGCACAAAAGTGAAGAAAACACATTTAAATATCATTTGAAGCTCTGTCTTTTTTTTGCACAAAAAATGATAAACATCTACAGGGGAGCAACAGAAACATAAACGAAACTGTCAAAGAGCAAGATTAACATGGGCATCCTAACAAGAGCAATATTGAATTTTCGATAGGCCCTCTCCGGGCAAAGTGCTAAACTAACTTTTGACTCTTGAGACAGCAATTTTTTTGTTTATAAGGATGTCATATTATTGCCATGCTCATAAACCGAATTTTTATGAAACGCTACACACTGTTAGGTCTAATATGAAGTCTATACAGCTCATTTATGATCGAGGGAAGTAAATGTGAAAAGTAAGGTAAGAAAAAGAATACTTTGGCTCTAAACCGTGGAGTATTACCAGGCTGCTCGATTTCTTTTTCGAACTCCTCTTGGATCTTGATAAAAAGCTTTTCTCTGCGCCGATGGTGTTCTTCTTCAAACTTCTTGGCCTCCCGTTCTTCAAGACGAGAATTGCGAAAAATGTTTGTACCATCAGACATCTTTTCCATCCACTGAAAAAAAAAATCATTTCCGTGCGACTTGAATGCCACTTAACCACATTACATGGTTAGCAGTATGCAGGAAAAATACCTCTTGAACCTACAATCCTGAACAAAATTATTGACGCACTTTTTAGATCCGAGAATTGCGAAAAATGTTTGTACCATCAGACATTTTTTCTATCCACTACAAAAAAGTAATCATTTCCACGCGACTTGAATGCCACTTAACCACATTACATGGTTAGCAGTATGCAAGAAAAATACCTCTTGAACCTACAATCCTCAACAAAATTATTGAGGCACTTTTTAGATCCTTCTCCATATCTAAACAAAAGTAAAGTAAATCTTCTTGATGCAGCTCCCCCTCTCCCCCTCTCTGCCCACCCCCCCCCCCCCAAAAAAAAAGAACAATGGTGAGGAATAACATGGTTACTTCACTTAATTGTCTAAAAGAACGAAACTCGAAAAAAGTCTCAACGATTTTTGTCCAGGACGTTTCCATGAATTAGATATCACGAGCCGCATGTAACTCTTTGGAAGATTATCGAAAGGTAACAGGTACGATTCCTTTTACGAGCAATCGGATTTTTTCCCCGAGATTGCGAGTCTTTTCTCTCGCTGATTCGCTAGTGCTTATCATCAGTTTGATGGTCTGTTTTCACTACACCCTGCTTCAATGACCCAGCTTTTCTGGAGCTCAGAGCTTTAAAACTCGGAAGGTCGTAGGTCCAATTCCTTTGAGGGGCAGTCAGATTTCTTTTTTCTTCTTTTTTTCTGAAAATTCCCACGACTTACTTCTTTTAAGCTTACGATAAGATTGGCCAACCAAGCATAAGTCAGATCACAAGCAGGGAGGCGTACTACTTACAAGTCATATTTTAAAAAACCCACATGCAGGACTAAAGAGAACTCAGTGGTGAGTTTTCAAAACAATTTCTCAGTTAAAGGAGAGAGGAGGAGGGGGAGCGTTGGTTAAAGGCAGACACTTCAATCTATTTGTATTCAGTATCTTAAACAGTCAGCTTAATGTTTCCCTCCACTTGAGTCTTTTATTGTTGCTACATTTATTTGAATTGTTTTGTATAACAGACGAAGCTTGCTGTTTCATAAATATGGGTTTTTATCAAGGCAAGCAAACCATAAGCAATGAAGACATGCACCCTAAATGACGACACGCGCCCTAGATCTAACGCTTATTATAGCTAAAAGAAAGAAAGAAAGAAAGATGAAGGGTAGTTGCAGGAACAGAAGCTGAATCATTCCTACCTGTAGTGGGTACTGCCTCAAAACAATGATGTCAACACAGCCGGTGAATCCACCATCACCATACAAAGAAGCCAGCGGTAACGGAAAGGCGTGCATATGGCGATGGAATCCCAGTTTAGCATCCCACCTTGCACGTCGTGTGGAGTTGGCGTGGAGTCGCAGCATTAACGACGAGGGAGCCTACGTAGTGAAAGTTTAAACAAGTTCGAAGACTTAGTTCTCGGTTAGAGATCTGTCGTTTGGTGATCTAGAAAAATGCAGACACAGTTACAAACCAACTGGCAGGCCCACTAAAAGGTAGATAATGAAAACAACCTGAATTCTGGATCCCTCTTTTTGTTTAAGTGCGAAAAAGAATCCCCAAAAATTTGCTCGTGAGTTTGATTAGTCTGAGAACAAATAGTGACCAACAATGACAAAATGTCAAAGCGATTGCAGGACTCGAGAAAAGAGGTTTAAATATGGTTTGTGAGGTTTACGCACATTACCACTAGCGAAAATATCACCAATAACTGAACTGCCAATTAACTGAAACCGTAGAAATTCATTTATTTGGTTATATACCTCAAGAGGCGATACAGCTTGGTCGGACCCCACCAGCTCTGCTCCATGAATGCACAGTTTCTGTCCTACAATAAGCCTTTTATCGCGTAGCAGTCTGGTGAGAGGCCCATCCAGTAATCCCCGGATACTATACCATCCATCCGTCAACTCTATTACAGCACAAGGCATCTGCTTCGGGTTTGATAGGAAATAATGTCAAACAAGAATAGGTTAATTGATGAGGTCAAAAAGGCAATGATCCTGGATTTGAGCGAGCAGAGGACTGCAAAGGATAGCTATGAATCTGTGTAGTAGACCTTTAATTTTAGGATGGATACCAACGTAAACAGTGCCAAACAATTGTCCCCAGTTGACCACGACCTAAATATGACGCTAGCCTTTTAACAGTTACTTCATTGTTAGAAAAACGTAAAAAATAGTAAGGCCAAACGGAACACTTTGTGCTGGATATCAAAATAAGGCGTGCATCTAATAATTTTCTTTTCTGGACATAAGTGGAGGCCAAAATCCGTCTTTAAACCTGAGCTCGGCATCGGCTCGGCATGGCAAATCTCACGCACATTTCCCGCGAATGTTGTATCTGACTTTTAAAATGAATGTGTGATGAAGTAGATGCAGAACAGTAACGAAGGTAACATTTTAAAACAATTTGGGATATACAGTGGTCTAAAAGTCTTGTGACCTGAATACCGCGTTTCTGTCGGAGGTCGCATTCATTGATTATCAATAAGATCTTCGTGTTTTATTAACAATTCAAGGCAGTAAGTTCGACTAAAATCCTCTTTATTTTATGGAGCCTGACCTACATAAGCTCTGACGTATTTGATTGAGTCTTCTTTTGAAGTGCGTATATCAAATGATTGAAATGAAAGAACGAACGAACGAACGTACGCAAGTATGCACGCACACAAGAAAAGAAGCACGCACAAAAGAATGAATAAATACGTTCAAAAGCAAAAACGTGAGGCCTCCTAGCTGCGTGAACCTGAATGAAACTCAGGCAAGAGTCAGATTATGAAGTTTCAGTATCATGAGCTTTTAAAAATCGCTCAGGCTAGAAAGTTTGTCATGGATTGAAATGGCACCAAGCCCTCCAACCTTTTTCAGCTTGGAAAAATGGTATTCGCATTGGCTCAACCGAAAGGCGTTTTGCATAAACGGAACCACTACTTGATAGGTTTGAGAAAAGATACCTCAGTTTTCTTGTTAACAAGGTTGTCATTGTCACTGCCTTCTTTCTTTGAGTCATCTAATGGAACACTCGCGTCATCTGTAAGCCAGACACTTGATACACACAGTATCATGGTACGACTAGCTGCATCATCACGCTCCATTACTTTCTTCAAAGCTGACCTGCAACGTGTTGTTCATATAATATGCAATAATAATAATAATAATAATAAAAATAAAAATAACAATAATAACATTAACAATAACAATAACAACAACAACAACAACAACAACAATAATAATAATAATAATAATAATAACAACAACAAAACCGGCGCTTCTCGAAGATCTATGAAGTTTTGAGAGACTTGCTAATAATGCCACAGAAATCTATGAATTTCAAATCGCCTGCAACGAGGCCATGTTATGAAAGACCGAGTATTAACTAAGAAGGACAGCTCTCCCAGTAAGGGAAATACCATCTGAAGTCGTTGACATATGTACTTATGTTGCAGCAACCGCTGCCTAAATGCATCGACATGCAATGAACCGACAGCTCCAAACGAGCAAGCCAGTTGGATCGAAGTTCTTATTCGCATTAGCCTCCATTGCAAGCTAGTTCCAGTACAATACTGAGAATACGAATATGGTCTATTGTTAGCGTAGGCGCAAGCGTTTCAGAACCTATGATCGTTCCCGCCACTTCTTAGAATAAAAGACACTTAAATTTAAATTGTAGAACGACCAACTTTTTACGGCATTATCATTATCATTATTACTATTAATTGTTGCTAACTGGGGAAGACATTTGGCACTTGAAAATCAGGGAAGGTCACACGAAAGCCTCTAGGGTTACTACACCTGTTGCTGTGATCAACTTCACGGTCATATCTGTACTTCATTTGACACAAAAGCCAGTCTGGAGTCAAACATCTGTGTTAAACAAATACATAGACGTTAACTGCGTGCAAAGATAAGCAAGTTTGAGTATGGCTGACAGTTTCCCTTGGTCATCATTTCGAGCGGAGGACATCAAACCAACTGGTCGAGACTGCTATTTAAGGGTAGCTATCATCACGCTGACGGCACTGTTGCCTGCTAAGGAATATCTACATTACCTTCCGGCAAAGTGGCGCGGAAAAGAGACTTCCATGGCGGCCAGTTTCCAGACAAGCCATCTGTAGTGATTTGCGATCCATCCGTCACTGATTAGTTCTCTATCCACACCTGGCGTGCATAAAAATGCGCTGAGGAAGTAGAATACTTATGGTGAGTGATACTGATAAGGACGCTTAATTTCAGACCAACCTTGAATCGGAAACCGCAGTCGAATTTTTTTCTGAACGGCCTATCGCTACTCACTTTAGACGAAAAAATCAACGGCAGTAATTGCCTTCACGAATCCCTGCCTGCCGTTTTAACTTAGCAGTTATTCCAGGCAGCTAACCCTTATTTATTATTGTATTAGTTAGCCTTTTAGTATCAATATTGTAAAGATCTTCAGATAGGCAAATAACCACTATGTTTTGTATAAAGCACTCTGTTCTGTTCCTAACCTCCAGACTGGAAGCGGGGATGGCGCTGTGGTGAGAGCATTCAGCTCCCAAACAAAGTGGCCCGGGTTCGATTACCAGACTGGGAGTTATATGTGGGTTGAGTTTGCTGGTTCTGTACTCTGCACGGGGAGGTCTTTCTCCGGGTACTCCTGTTTTCCCCTGTCCCCAAAAACCAACCTACCATTTCGTATGAGTTGATTTTGACTGGATTTCACAGTCTGATTTAATAGTCTGTACCGTGTCCATGGACATTAAATGCAGACTTGGTGAAAATATTGCAGGCTTTTGAAATGTGGTGTTGGAGAAGAATGCTCAACATTGGCTGGAAAAAGAAGCTCACCAATGAGAGAGTGTTGAAAATGGCTGGTGAAAATTGCAGATTGTTGTATACGATTCAGGGAAGGAATAGAAAAAATAGAATATTTTGGACATGTCATGAGACACAATGAGTTGCTAAGAGTAGTCATGGAAAAGTTGAAGGAACAAAAGCAAGAGGACGACAGAGAAAAATGTATTTAGATGATATTTGCACATGGACCAATCAGAAAAAGAAAAAATGTTATTATTAGGACGTATAAGGACGGAGAAAGTATCACATGACCTCTTACCTCCCCAGGAGATGGAACTTTACATGACATGACCGTGGCCAGTGCCCCAGAGCTAAATACAACTGACTCGAATAAAAACGCATCATTATTAAGAAAAGCACACAAACAAACAGTTTTCCTTCGACAAGTTACCTTTGAATTTCTTCAAGGCCAACACCTCCATCAGCCCCGACATGGACTATGCCTCCATCCTCAGTTCTGACACCTTTCTTGTCGCACAATGCAGCTTCACTAAAATATGTATCGCCTTTAAACCGGAATGACGTCGCGTTAAAGGGCGTCACAGATAGCAGCTCTTGTTTCACGCCTAATTCGATCAGCTGAAGAAATAAATACCGATAATTAATTAATTAATTAATTAATTAATTAAGTAAGTAAGTTAGTTAGTTAGTTAGTTAGTTAGTTAGTTAGTTGGTTAGTTAGTTAGTAAGTAAGTAAGTAAGTAGTAGTAGTTAGTAAGTAAGTAAGTAAGTAAGTGATTAAGTAAGTAAGTAAGTAAGTAAGTAAGTATCATTATTTACCTTCGGATTTTAGAGTAGCTAATAGCTAATATCTCCGAGCACTGAACAGAACAACTTTAAGAATCCCAACTGGCCGGAGGCAAACCAGTTGGCTATTTACAAGTGCAGCCAGGAAATTGAACCAGGGACTACCTGGAACAAATTCAACGAGTGGTCAGAACGTGTCTTGAACCCGAGATCTTCGGATCTCAAGGCAGGCGCCCTAACCACTGGGCTCCACTGCTTCCACAATTTTGCAATTTTAGTACATTACATTATCAAAAGGATCATTATCTAATGATGTGACTGATATGACATGGAGGCCCAGAGAAAAACCACAAGGGTGTATTCAAGCTTCAAGATCCCAAAGATTATAAGCGAATGGTTGAGCTAACAAATATTACCTTAAATACTTTTACGATAAAGATCAGAAAACTGTAAAGAAAAATAGGCACACAAACAATTCCTCGAGGCTAACGGAAAACAAAGTAGAAATTTTTTACATATTATTTGCTACATACATTCGTTACATATTATGACAAAACAAATGGCGTCCATTGGTAAATAAGTAAATTCTTTGCTAGAATCGCGTATTTAGAACAAACGAGAAAACAACTAGTCATTGCACCTCATCAGCCTTATATCCTCCCGGTGTAGCATTTCCAACAAATTCTTTAAGTCTTATCCTTTGGCCGCGGCGTCGAAGTTGAGACAGAAAGCCAGGCTGAGGTTTCGTTTTATAGTTGGTCTAAACATGAACAATTTGAAAGATAACACAAGTTCAACAGAAAAGAAAATGATCATTGAAATTACAGGCAACTATGTAGGAGAAAGAAGAAGTCTCTTTCTACTGCTTGACCCAACAATCACACAGTTAAGAAATAAGCACGACGCCTGGTTAAAATACTAACGGCGCCTTTACTAAAAAGGGTTAAAAACATATGCAGCTTTTCAAGACCACTTCTGTTACCATTGCTCCTAAGTACCATGTTCCCCTCCCCTCGCCGATGCGCTAACACTGCTCCCCTCCCCTCCTTAGTTCTCTCACCATCGTGCTAACCCTGTTTTTATCCTCTCTTTAGCGCTCTCAACTCCGCGAAAACCTGATCCCAACTTTACTACATTACTTAAATTACAGAGATTAGGCAAAGGCTGACGAAAACCACATATTGCTTGGGATGCTTTCTAATCCATGATTCCTTTGTAAACTCAACAAAAACGAAGTAAGATGTAACTAACCGGAGTGTTTAGCTCGCTGACCTTGTATCCACCACCGGGTGTGCTTGAAGCGTTGAACGCACTGTTAGGAGCAGAAAGCTTTGCTTTCTTGGGTGACGGTTCCGTTATCGCTGCTGACAATTCACCCTCCAACGATTCATCGACAGGAAAACCAGTAGAAGCACTAGTGCGGGTTAGAGGAGACACATCCTTGCACGCTCGCTGTCTTCGGTATGGGGTCACAAATGGTGGACGTGGAGAAGGGATGGTTCTGTGGCTCGTATTTGGATTAACTGGTGTGCTTGTTCTTGGCAAAGGATTTATCTTGGCCTTGAAGAATCCGGGACTTGAGGCTTTAAGTGGCTTCAAGCTGCGATTAGCGACTGAACTGCTTCAACAAAAACAATAAATTTAAAGAAGGATCACAATACTTAATTTAGCATGACAGTGCTGCTTTAAACTTCAAGCTAGAGCCACGCTCTTCCAAAGTAACGGAGTACTGGAGGCTTGGTAACTAATGACGTCACAGCAGAATCGAAGTAAACTATTTCATGTTTGCATTTGTTTGTATTCATCCGCGGGTCCTTGAAATCCACTTATTACTCATCCTCGTCATTTATGGATTTTACAAGCGATTATTATTATCATTTATTTATTTATTTATTTATTTATTTTGTATTTTATTATTTTTTTATTTCCACGAATAGCTCTCTCTCTCTCTCTCTCTTATCTGACAGAGAGATCGAGTGCGAGGAACTAAACAACACAAAGTACAAGACGGAAATAAGCGATTCTGAGGGAGAACCGTACTTTGATGAGCCTCTTGCCTACGATGAATGGCTTGATAGGTATCATCGTGACATTGACAACAAGCCTGAGACTCCCTAACAATCTGAAAAACGTGGAAACGGAGAAATTGTGATATCGCTTCGCCTTTTGACTGAGCACCATTACGAGTGTTAACAAACCTAGCGACGGCTTCGTTTCGAGAGTTCCTTCTCTTTCCAAGTTTCTGCTTACGAACCAGAAGGCCCATCAGGTCGGCGCTTACCTCCGGTTTCCATAGCATGAAGCGACTAGGAGTATTTCTACTTCCCCTGGATGGAATGCTAGTCCATCGCTGGGTTACCCCCAGGATTTCGCCGGTACCCATTTATACACCTGGGTGGAGAGAAGCACCGTGAGAGTAAAGCGTCTTGCCCACACAACACAATCACCACGGCCAGGGGTCCCTCGTGCTTGGGAACCATATACAACGCATGGACCAAGCATTATTACGACCTTCGAGCGCGCGGTTACCAGAGAAAATGAGAAGTTTAATTTTCCCGGGGAAACCCTTCGTTCCTGATGTGACGTCACAACTCGGTTAGGACCGAAACTCTTCTTAAGCCCAAACACTCGGTCAGCTGGAATGGGCGTGGCTCAAGAGGGAACTTTAAAACACGATTTGAAGAAAAAAAAACGCCGCGCGAAGCCAAAAAAAAAAAAAAAAAAAAAATTACATGAGCAGTTGCCTACCTTCTATTTAGAAACCAAAACCACAAAAACCCACAGGCTGCATAGACACTTTAAATAACGTTTTTAACAATGGAAAATACGATAAACGAGGTTATTTAGTGATTAAAAACAACAACAACAACAACACTTGGAGAGCTCAAAGCTTACGCGAAATTTCGTTATTGATAAAACCACTGATTGGCAACAATACCGTGCAAAGCCCAAGGTATTTATGTGTTCAAAGCTTGACTGGCGAGCCCGTAGCTGAACGTGAAATGATCTTGTCCGACGATCGTGCAAAATACCTGAGATATGACAGCAAACACAAAATATTAATTCACAGCACCGGCCGGAGAGGAAACAAAGCCAACTTAAAGAGTAGAAGTGCCAACCGCAATGCCATTAATGTTATAAATTGCAATCAAATCTGAAAAGCAGAAACCATTGTTTCAAGAGCATCAACCAGTTCCTCACGCTCACGTTCTAAGCATGCTGCTTTAACTTGCCTTTAAGGTCTCGGTAAAGGAAAATGAGGTGTATTTGAATCAAGTTTTAGTTTTTTGATAGTAGCTGCAGATGCTCCTGTCCCTTCACTTCGTTGCAAAAATAACCGCATTTTCTTGGATGTTACTCAAAGTGGGAACCGGGAACCAGAGTCTGGGAACGAGTTTAAAGCGGTAATCCGCATAAGAAGTCAAAATGGCTCACGGAACCAAGTGAATTTAACAGATCTTACATAATACTGATATGAAAGCAAAGTTTTTGAGACTAGGGCCGCTGTTTGCTGTCATTGGCCTATAGGCTAAGACAAAACACCGTAGCTTTCCCGGTAGGTAAAAAAACTGAACTTGGACCCGTTTTAGCTGTTTCTTGCACAAAGCCTTCCCAGTCAGCAAAATGAGCCAAATTCGGCGATTTTTCAATGCCTTTCCGTAAAAGTTTGTCTAATATGAGGATTGAAACATGTAACAGCACTAGCATGCTTGGTCGGAGTGGAAATTCGGGTCGACTTGACCTTTTTGGAGGAAATGCTTCATCGGAGTTTCCAACCTTGGGTTAATATACAGCTGTTCCGAGAAAGGTTGTCCAAAAGAAGCATAAAAGCGTACGCGACAATGCCGAAAGGCATTATGGTAAACTGTCAGTCTGAGTCAACAAAACATGACGGCAATGCTGTCGAAAACGTCACCTAGAAATACATGCTCATGTTTTGTTACTGACGTTAAGATATGAGAGTTTCAAAATTCAGTTCAATGATCCAGGCCATAAATTAGTAACAAAGGGTTAGAATTCACAAAGAAAGGAAGATTCTGACGACTTTAACCTTACTTATTTTAAGTCATGTTTCGAAGAGAAAGTTTGAGAAATGTACCAAAAATCGTTTTTGCTAATGAACCCTTTTGTTTTTGGACGTGTTTTGGTAGCGTGATGGCGGGAGAGAGCTTCAAAGTAAGTCTGTGCGTACTGCCACTTCATTTACGCTATATCATGAGAACTCTTTCAGCCAAATATCTCGCCATCGTAGTCTTTACTGTACGGTCGTGGAATGTTCGATTTTGGCGTTCACAACATATTGAATACTGTCCCATACTACCTTTCGGCATTGTTGCGAACGCTCTTACGCTTCTTTTGGACAACTTTTCTCGAAACAGCTGTAAACTATATACATAGAGATACAGAGGGAAAGCACTGACGTTAAAAACTTCCTGAAAATTGCTTCAAGCGATACAAAAACCACGCAGAAGAGAAGATTCCTCACAAATAAAACAAGGTGAGAAGTCGTTTTCATTCAAAACTTCGTCTATATATTTTTTTCAGTTTCATGATCAAGTACAGTTGTTTTCTCTTGCGTCAGTTTGGGGAACCTATGGTTAATCTCTCCACACGTTGTTTCAAGTGTGTATTGCAGTGAGCCACGTAGTTAAATAAATAGAATGTTTATTAGGGTTTCCTAGAAGACAAAGGCTGTGTTATTAGATAATTCGTCCTGCTATGTTCTCGCTGCCATCAGCCGATAATGAGTTTTATGATCACAACACCAACAAAGACGAAAGATGCAGATTTCGGAAAGACAAAAAGGTGAAACATCAAAACAAATGGTGGCAATCGCTGCAGAAACGTCGACTTCGAATACTCACCCAGAAATACTTTGGCCACTGACTAAGCCTTTAAGCAGTATTGCTAATGACTTTTTGAATTCTTATGCGGATTGCCGCTGTAAACTCGTTCGGAGACTCCGGTTCCCCGTTCCCACTTTTAGTGGCCCCGTTTTCTCCACAGCCGTTGTTTCGCGCTTAACATTACTGAAAGTGACTTAACTGATTAGAATGTAATGTGAAGTGCTACGTTTCTACCCCATATGAACCATGTGAGCGTTAGCCCTACTGATAGAAGTGGGCCCACACAAGGACAGAGAAAACAATGACCAGGGTGGGAATTGAATCCACGACCTTTGGGTTAGATCACCGCTGCTCTACCGACTGAGCTACAAGGTCAGACGGGAGCAGACGTTACTAAAGTGGTTTGTTTGCAGACTTCGTTAACCAACTTAAGATGATTCGTGTTTTCACTGGTAAGGTTAAATGAGTAGAGAGCAGCCAATGCAATTATAAAAATAATAAAAAGAGCACGTCTATTGTATTTCCGATTTTAACCTGCCAACTCGCTTAAGCTACCTAGTTGGGTGGTTTAAATTTAATGATAATTCTATTGAAATCTGCCGAGTAGCTTAACTTTAAGCGAGTTCGGAAAAGAACTGTTTTCACGGAATTTTCGATTGTCAGTCGCTAAGCGACCTGAAAACACAGCCAGTGACATCCCACTTTGTTATATAGCTGAGTTTTTCCCCCAGCAGCGTGCGCTCTCATTGGTTACTT
>NC_090891.1:6840019-6850019 GCF_036669925.1 Montipora capricornis | reverse complement strand
ACTCAACGGAAAGTTAGATCATTGCACAAGGAACAACGTCTAAAAATTGGATATTAGAAATCTCCTCATGTCGCTTCATATTTCGCGGGAATTTGCATAACTTTGTTTACAAAAGTTTCACGAAAATAATCTCAATAGAAGTGCTTTTTGTGAGGTATTCTCGCTGTCCACAATCGTCAGATGTTAAAGGATTTATAATGATTCAAAGTCGGCAAAGTTCCTACACATTCACTGTAATTTAAGTCGTGTTTGCCCCACAACCAATATGGCGTCAGCTGCACTAGCTCCAACTTTTTGAGCGGATCGTAATGTTTGTCTGAGTCTATGCGGGGGGTCTAAATCACAAAATCTATTTTTAGTAATAGTGCAAAGCGCTATTACAGGGAAATATCTGGAATAAAACGTTCCCACTGCAAAAAAATTGAATGATCCCTTAAGCTTTTTTGTTTTTTCCTAACTAGACCCCATGATCGTCCTTTGAGGAAACTTTTTTTATACTCAACGCTGACATGAAGGAAAACGATGAAGTAACAGTCCTTTTGAAACTGTCACGTGATCCGGAATTGGCATATGGGGGCAAAATAGGTCTAGCAATGTTTGGACTTCAAAGCAATCTAACTTTATCCTCGGAGACCAAGGGTCAGATAGTGGGGGCGAGGACACCATCTGCCCCTGGGTCTTCGGAGGATGATCCAACTATTTACCTTCGTGATTTTTCCTTTGCTGTCTTTCAAGTAATAAACTTCGAGAAGCAGACGTCTCCAAGGGCGTTCTTGTAGCAGAACATTGGTCATGTTTATCAGGGAGGTATTCCGAAACATCCAAGAATGATTCATCCGCAAGCAGCGCTTTCGAACTTTCAAGAACTTCACGAGATACGTCGTCATCATCATCCGCAGTTCGGCTTTTCTTTGGATCGATGGTGATCAAAGGGATCGAACTCTCCTTTAAAGATGCCATTTGTTGCAATTTGGAACCATCCACAGCTATGTCTGTCTCCAGAAGAAGTTCTTTTGCTTTAGCGAGCGCCTTTTCTGACACAGATACACTCGAACCTCCGGCAGTGAAAAAGCCTTTAAAAGTGCCTTCATCTTTGCATTCTTCAACAAGCACTCTTCCGTTACAGGATTCTTCAAGAGCAGATTTTTCTTGCTCTGTTGACTTGGACACAATATCTCGATATTCACTTCTCAAAGACATTGACCTAATTTCTTTGTCTATAACAGCCATCGTTTCTTTTCCCTTGGAGAGGGCTGACTCTGAAATCTGGACCGTTTTCCCACAGGCTGTTTGAAAACCACAAAAAGTAGGAGAACTGCACGACCCAACATCGTCTGCTTTCAATTCCAGTGATCTGTCAATATGACGCATAATCTGGGCTCCTTTCTCCAGTGAATTTTTGGACAATCTTACGTTCTGGCCACTAGCCGTTTGAAATCCTGTAAAAGAACTCGTATCCCACGAACTAGACACCTTGTTGTCTTCGATGAGAAAATTGTCAATTTCTGGCATTCTGGCTACTTCTTTCGCAAGTGATTCTTCCGATAGCTTTAAGCTTTGTCCTCCAGTGGTTTGAAAGCTAGAGGAACTGGCGACGTTACATGATTTAGATCTGTCGTCTCCCTTGATCTCTCTGTGGAGGCAATTGTCAATTTCTCTCATGATTGCTTCTCCCGCTCTCAGCGATTCCTTTGACAATTTAACACTCTGACCGCTTGCAGTTCGAAAACCAGCAATACAAGTTGCACCACATGAAGCAGATGTAATGCTTTCCACATTCTCTACGAGTGACTTGTCAATGGGTTGGGTCATCGTTGCTTCTCTAGCTATCGATTCTTTTGATAGCGCAGCGCCCTGTTCATTTGCCCTTCGAAAGCCAGGAAAAAAGGAAGCACTATCCGAATTTGTACTGCTGTTTGCCTTGATCTCTTTGAGCACTTTCTCGCCTTCTTGCTTCATGGCGTCCACAATGCACAGCGAATCTCTCACACGTTTTACGCTTTGCTCATTGTCATTTTGCAAACCTGAATTACCACTGGCAAATCTCCTGCCCTCCTCAATGAAGTCAAGCGATTTGTCAATCTGCTGCATTATGGCTGCTCCCTTTTGTAATGACTCTTTAGATATTTTCACGCTCCTTCCTGCAGCTGTTTGAAAACCAGGGCACAAAGGCGAATTCACTTTGTTTTTGTTGCGTTCTTCCGCCTGACTTTCGTCCAACACTTGCACATCCGCTTTTTCCTTTCCAGGAAACTTTTGAGGTTTGTTAAGTCTCTCTCTTACTTCACTATGAAAGCTTGAAACACCGCACTCACCAGCTGCGGTTATTTCCTCAGGACCACCTCCAAGCGATCTGTCAATCTGCTGCATTATAATCACCCCTTTCTTCACCGATTCGTTCGACAGTTTAACGCTTCTTCCTTCAGCAGTTTGGAAACAATGGAAGTGAGATAAACTGGGATTGTTTAGAGCTCTTTGCTCCTCATTCTGGTTTAATGATCTGTCAATTTGATCCATTATCACAGCCCCTTTCTGCAAAGCTTCTTTCGAGAGGCCAACTCGTTTTCCCGATGCAGTTTGAAATCCAAAGAATTCAAGGGATTGTTTCTTATTTTTATCCTCTAAAAGGTGATTTTGATTGAAAGAGTTCTTATCTGCATCGACGCTTTCTGCCAAAGGTATAATGTGTACTTTAGTGTTGCAATCTCGCTTTTCACTCAAGTTACCTCTAGCTTGCATCGAAACATCTGCCTCGCAATCCCGTTTAGAAACCGGATAAGTCTCCACATTGACCAAATGGCAAGGTAGGGTACAAGATATCACTTCATCTTCTGTCAGTCTTCTCATTATATCTCTTCCAGCTTTCAAAGACTCTTCGGATAAAGCCACCTTCTTTCCCCCGGCGGTTAGGAATCCAGGAAACGAATTAACAGTTTTCTTGGGTGGGCTTTCGGTGGAAACACTTCCGTCTGATGTTCTTGAGTCCCTGATCGTCGGTGATTCTTTGTTTGAGTCCGCGTTTGGTTCTTTGTACGCTGATTGCATTTCACAAAAGCCCAAATAACCTCTTTTAGAATAGCTTTGCTCGTCATCAAAAAGTTCCTCGTTAATCTTCTTCATATTGCTACTGGCACCCTGTGAAGAATGCTGGGAAATTTTTGCCAGCATTCCACTTGCTGTCTGTAACACCGCATTTCGCGAGGTCGTGCGATAATTACTTGTATTTTTTGGACTGGGAATCTCTGCTCCACTAACTTTCTCTTCCGTGTTCGTGCCATTCCCATTACCAGGAAAGAAAGACATGTCATCTGACTCAAATGTACTCTTATTTCTCGACCAAACATCACCGCGTAGTGCTGGGGTAACGTTCTCTCTTCGTTCCAAGACTTCTTGATTGCAAGAAGTCGACGAAGAACCATTCAATTCTGAGTCATTGTTCCCTCTTTTACCTTCTTTAAGACTTTCTACTGTTTTTTCACTTTGTTTAATTAGTATGCTTTCTAGGGAATCTCTTCGTTTCATTTTGCAGTCATTTAACAAGTCCTCAAGTAATGAATCATTAACGAATGCTCCAGGTTTGCTTTCAATGTCACCAACGTTTAGTACAGCAGTTTCCCCAATTTGGACGATTCTTTGCCCTTTTGCCTGGCATAAATTCTCTCCTGAATAAGACTCTGGTCGTGAGGACGTTTCAAACACCTTAGTGTCACTTTCATAACTATCCAACTCGCGGTATGCCTTATCCAAATACCCAGTAAGCGTTGATACCAAATCATTTCCGGAACTTGTAAATGGCTCTCTTTGCCGTCCTATCATGAAATTCTCCAATTCGTCAGGCACACTACTACAGCTTTTACGTCCTTCAAAAAGATTTTTACGCTCAGAACTATCTGGAGAATTTACATTTATTTCATCAGCTTGTTTCACTGAGCGTTCCGACAGCTTAACTTGTTCACCTGAACTCTGAAGCCGAACTCCACTGGGCCCTTTATGAAGTCCAAGAGAAATATCCACTTGTTCCAAAGCTGTCTTGGCTTTAGCTAGTGCCTCTAAAGAAACTGAAACGCGTTTCCCACTTGCAGTGTGAAAGCCTACAATTTCTGATGAGATACCATCGTTTTTCGCCGACTTAAGTGTACTAGAATTGCTCATATCCATACAAAACTTCTCTACGTCATCAGCAGTCGATGCACAATTACCGCCACTCTCCGATGAGGCAGATTTACCAGGGATTGCATGCATATCGAAAATCTTACTTTCATCTGTTGTGTTTCCTTTAGACTTCTCCAGCCGGTTAAAAACATTATTCAAGTCGACCATAGACTGTTCACATTCTCGAGATATAAAGGTTGGGGCCGACAATTCTTTCCTCGATTCTGATTCCTTCAGGGAACTTACAGGAGCTTTCACACCTTTGTCCAATATCTTATCAGTGTTCTCTCCTTTCGTTAAATCAGCCGGCAAAGGACTCGTGTTTAATTTTGGGGACGAGAAAGGCTCTGCAAACACGTCTTCTTCCTTTTCTCTCGACAAGGAATTTTCCGTTTTTCCAATGGAGTTTTTATCACCTTCCAAATCCAAATCGTCTCTAGAGCAACTACGATAAGATTCAAACTCTTTAAGACTTGTCTGTGTTTCTTCCTTTAAAACCGTGTACGTTACATTCATTTTACATTGAAGTCGTTCCACTGATGACGAAGAGGGTGCATTTGAGAGAACTGAAGAATATTTCAAGTAGGGAGGCGACAGCAAGCAGTCTACAGGAAACTGACTGAGAGAGTCCATATCAATGAGATCATCCTCATATTCTTTAGTCTCAGTTATTGCCCTTTTATGATCACATCCATTTTCTGTAGGCAGTTTTCCTTTTTTTTCTAAATTTAGTCCACCCTTTCCTACTCCACAGCTTAAGATGCAAACCACCTTATCGTCCATGTTTTTCTCGTCATCGCACCTTGCATCTTCCCTAATATCTGCAGCTCCCAAATTATCTTTTTTCAACACAGCTGACTCGTCAATAGACGAGCCTTCCGCTTTGAAACGCTTAGTTGAATCTTCGTTGGACCGTTGATTTGCTGTAGGGCAAAGAAATCGCTTGGTTCGGACGGAACGCCTTAGTCCGGGAGCTTTACAAAATGATTTTTTCCTTGTTAGGGTGACACAGCTCAATTCTGTGCTTGGATTCTCTTCGGTAGCTTGGTTTTCAGCGACTAAATTATGAGAAATTTCAGTGCCGAGGTCCTTTTTCATAAGGCTGACTGTCATCGGCTTGCGGGGCTGTTTTGAAGTCATTTTCGTCGTACCTTCATTGCCATGTTTTATTAGGGTTCCTGCAGTGCTTAATGTGACGTTATCCTGTTTCATTTTAGCGCCATTTTCCTGATGAGAAACTTCGGTTGGTTGTACTATGCCGGTGTCATTGAACGCACCTTCAAGGTGTGGGGAAACTGGAGAAATGGATGAACCTGAGAAGGAAATTCAGCTGTAAATGTTATCAGACGCACAAGCAACCAAAGCTCTAGATAAAAATATTACGAAGAGCGACGATCTTTGACGAGCGCCTTCAACGACAGAGATCATTTTAAAAAGTAAAACAGAAGAAAATCAGAATGCTCTGCCGTAACTGACGACATCGGCAGAGATAACGCAATGATATCGACAAATCACATCGGCTCAACAAGTAAGCCGAGTACCACACTATTAACATGGGAAACTGATTCTCTTTGAACTATTATCCATTTCTGCTTTTCGAAGTTCTGTAAATTCCTTCTTTTCCAAACCTTTAAATTAAAACCCTTCTAACGCGACTTTTCCACAAGGCCGGGTAAAGGTCGCGTTCGCCAGTCGCAGATATTTTTTAATGCGATTTTTTTATGACGTAAACCTTGTGAGTAAATAAGAATGGTAACCACGATTTGGGTTCATAGACTGTCAATTAACTTTGACCTTATTGATGTTAACATGATTCATATACAGGTGTGTATACATGTGGCTCTTAAGAGGAATACGCGTAAGAAAGAGGCCAAATTTGTTAAATGATAAGGATGATGAAGATGCAGTTTGAAGTCTAAGAGGTCAATAAAACCTACCAAGCCCAGACGTTCGAGTATCTCTTTCTAGTTTGGAGCTATGTTTGTCCGTTTCACGCGCCATAGCAAGCTCAAAAGACCTTGAAGGGGAACCAAACGTTACATCAGTATGTTCAGAGGCAAGACACGAAACGTCATATAACGCTTTGGAAGGAGTCTTTTCGCATCCTTGAAAAGACGAAGCAGAACCACTGAGGTTCGAGTCCCCCTCTTTTTTGCCGTCTTGTACTGCATCAAAGACGCTTGAGACGACCGGTTTTGGAGTAGACTGTGCTAAGGCTTTTAGCGGGATACGGCAAGACGGCGACAGAAAGTTGTCAGTAAAGGGGAAATGTATCCCGCTTTGTTTATGAGCCGGTTTTGAACATCTCGACCTGGATATGTCATCAAAAGAAGTTGTGGTGATTTTGTCGCCACTCTCTGCCATGTTATTGCCAGATGAAGTGATTGATGGCGAAGCTAATAAAGTTTCTAAGGGGAAGCTCTTGGATATATTTTCACCCTCACATTTTGAGTTACTACAACACGAATCTTCCGGTATGAATTCATCATGTATACTTGTGTCTTCTGCTTTTTCTTCCGGCTTGATTGCATTTCCATGGAAGTCAATATCTAACAGCTGATTGCTTGTAACAGCGTCATCAAGTGATACCTCCAGCGGTTGAATGGACTGATTATTGGTGCTTCCATAAAACAGGACTCGGGCGATACGCTGTATGGAAAAAAAATTACCACTTTGTTCATTCACTTCAATGAAAGGGAAGGATACCAGAAGTTATCGCAATCGAGAGTATCCGCCCGCAGCCGAAGGTAATTTCTTGAGACTATCACACGAACCAGAAGTTTAATCTTAATGTAAAGAATAAAAAACAGTGATTGGCTCTTTCGCATGCCACCAAACTTTACTTCGACAAAAGGAAACTACTGAATTGATCAAATCCCGTTGTAGAAAATATCAAGTTAAACCTCGGCATACCTTTGATGTTGGGTTGCATTCATCCCCTTCGAATTTGTCCACAGCATCTTCAACTTCATCGTCAGTTTCATCTAGGCATGAAATATAGCCAAATCTCTTAACATAAAAAGACTAGCTTTCATGAGCAATTCGTTTGACTAACAACGAACGAAATTTCGCGAGGCCATAATAACATTCATTTACGACGACCTGCAATGAACCCTCCAAGGTATCAAAACGAGGCTGCAAACCCCAGTAACCATTACTGAAGCCAAATTCAGCGACTGGGAATTGGCAACCAAATCAAACGAAACAGAAAGTTTCACTAAAACTGCAAATGCAAAAGGAGGCAGGGATGGGCAAAATTAAAATTGAAGAAGATTAACATGGATTGCAAGTGGGATTTATCTCTGTTGTTTGTAACTCATTATGTTATGCTTGATAGACACGTTGTTGTCATGAGCCTTTGAGTTGTGTTGTTTAAAAAGTTATTTCTGGGATAACCTTAAAGGGAAGCTGTCATTCTAAATTTGCTGTTTTTAGCTCAACTGTGTAAAAATCTAAGTAAGTACATTAGCTCACATGTAAGACATTCCTAACAATCCCGGCACTAATAATTATGAAACAAATTTATGGCACAAAGTACTATTCATATTTAATTTTTGGCGTCTATTTCCATCCCCTCCATCCTTGGCTGCAAGCACAGTTAATCGAGGGACTGGTTATAAAACGTTAAAACCTTTCAAAAGCGAGAACAATGTCGCAATCGATGTTGAATTGACTGTGACCCTGCACAATCTTTTGTTTTTGCTTCCCACAGGTTCGCAAATTAGATGCGCATAATTGAATCGAAGGATTTGATTGGTTATCTTCTTCAAAAAAGGTGTGTTTTGTGCAGGGGCAAGGTTAAAAAATACGGACAAAATACATCAAACAAAAGAACTTGTCGAGTTTCATAACCATCTCCATGCATTAACTATGCAGCAAGCAACAAAGAATTCTTCGATTGCACTCATGGATAAGACAGCCATGTTGGTGCCAAAACAATAGAAAAATGTAGCTTACGTTGTGTATAATAATAGAGTCAAATTGTTCTATTGTTCTTTCCACTAACATGGCCGCCGTCGCAAATTTCCCTTTCGTAAACGGTCGTTGCCATTTCTCAGAACGGTCGTTGCCATTTGAAACGGTCGATGCCATTTATAACGGTCGACTACACTTCAAAGAAAATTAAAAGAAACAACTAATAAAAAATATTAACAAAAATTAAGACAAAAAAGGAAAAAAAAACATTTATAAAAGAAAAACTGGAGGAAAAAAAGAGTCCGAAAATTTCAAGACTCGAACTCGGGTTCTTAGCCCTCACCCTAAACAGAACCCTAACCCGAACCCTAACTCATATGACCAGCGAGGCACAACTCCCAGTAACCCTAACCTTTTGAGTTCTTAGACCTAATGAGTGTAATTCAGGGCTAAAAAATGGCATCGACCGTTTCAAATGGCAACGACCGTTCTGAGAAATGGCAACGACCGTTTACGAAAGGGAAATAAGCGCCGCCGTCACGTCAGGTGCAATCAAAGAATAGCTCGAGTGTACTTCAATGGGTTATTCGTAACAAAACAACAGCATTATTGTTTGGTCTTCAACGATGCAAAGACGCCTTTTAGTGTTCCTTTTAACGCTGTTGTTACGCAACTTAAAAACCTTTGACAGCTAACGACTGAAAGGTGTGTGTTAATATCATACCCCGGCACGGCTGATTCCGGCGAACAGTAAACACTTCGTATGACATGTGATTTAGCATTAAAATGGAGCATTTTCTGTGGTTGGCAACGATGATACTGCCATTCCTATTGCTACTAATTAAAAAGGCCAAAATTGAAGCTCAAGCAACATATGCCACTACAACGGCCTCTCAAACGACGACAATTATTAAAAGTAATGCTATTTAAAACGACCTATCAAACAAGGCACTGTATTATTGATTTTTACAGAGATGGTCAAACTCGCATCTCAGTCATTGTTCTTCAAAATTTATTCCAAAAGTAATATAGAAGCTATCATCGGACAGAACAGAAGGAAAAGAAAATATCATGAATAACCCCGTACATTGTAGCCGTTTCGGAGCTAAAGGAAAGGAAAGACGTTTTAAACTAAGCCAAGAAACAAGCGAACTGAAGCGGGAAATACGGTCAACCAGGAAAAATAAATGTTACCTTCAAGGGTTAAACGATCCGCATACACAAAAATAACAAAATAAAATAAACTTGAAGACTCATCAAAATTAATGAAAATTAACCCATAACCTTATCAGTATTCTGTGAAACCAGCGGGTTCGTTAAGAGTCCTCCATAAATAAATAATCCTTCTTGGCATATCCTCGCAAAGTCGTTAAAATGATTCTTCAACATGGCGTATTAATAATAAATTTCCCGCTACGCTTTTTCATATGCATTGTGCCAACTATTTTCTTATTTGCTAAGGTATAATTTTGTTCAACTCTCAGTTCCTTTCAAACAGATAAAGATATTAGTTTGGTTGACAGAAACATTGGACGACGGGTTATATGCCTCGGAAACTTATGACACACTGACTGCATGATGAAGCAAATAGGGTTTTTTATGATGTTCTAAAAATGTAAAAATGCGCGCTATTATAAAAATACCCGGAGTAATTTTGCTGCCTCATCGATAATTAATGAACGTTCTCCCATGCAAAGAAAAAAAACTACAAGTTTTACTTTGGCCAAAAAGGCAGCTCTCAAAAAGCAATTATCACAGTAGGGATAATACAACATTCAACGGGACACTGCCTGCAATACGTATAAAACGTATAAACATTCAAGATAAATCCTTGGTTCACTGTTGCGCTGAATTCACCAAGAAAGATTCATCAACCCAGTGATTACCATAGATGTTAATGACGAGCCCAAACCACAGATAAGCGATTTGGGAG
>NC_090891.1:6825019-6835019 GCF_036669925.1 Montipora capricornis | reverse complement strand
GAGCTTAGGGCTTACAAACTCGGAACTTAAATACGGAAAACTGAAGATAACGTAACAATGTGTAAGTTATGTTTTTCTTATGGAATAGGTGCTCCCAGTACTTTAAGCTGTGTTCCTAACATTTTCTGTTGTGCGCTTAAAATAAACTTTGAGCCCTGCCGTCATTTAAACAAAACACTTAAGGTTACCACAGAGCTAAATAATTACATTTACAGAAAATTACAATGCATTTGCTATCTCAATCGCTAAAGTTTGAAATATCTGCATGTGAAAATTACACAACTTGTTTGGCCCAAATATTCAAAATATTCTTAAGTGTGCGTGATATCTGGCAATGATACCACAGGTGATATTTCGTCAAAATTGTCGAAAATTTCTCTTTCCCAGCGGCTCGTGAAACGTAGACCAATTCCAAACTATTACTTATGGTATATTTGCCAAATATCACTTAAAAAGCTATCATCTGCACTAAAAGACAACTTTGCATTTTTGGAAGACTACAATCAATTTGCACGTGTATCTACATGTACTGTGTAATTAACGTACTCCGAAACCGCAAACCGAGCGCTGAGTACATAGTCAACGAAATTCACAAAAGTGTTGCGTAATAGGCCGAGTTCGATACATCAATATTCAGACATGGCTACGAGGGTTTATGGTCAAATTTCACGGCTCAGTTCTGTTTTCTGTCTCACAAGTCTCAGGGGAAATACCCAAACAAAATATATTATTATTCAGATTTTACCAGAAAGCCTCATAGCCATGTGTAATACAATCAATTTGATTTGATATATCGAACGTGGCCTATTGACAAAAATTTTGAACAAAAAACCTCCTTTCAAAAGACCTTAATCTTAAATGGCAGACAATTTAGAATTCTTTGTCCTGGTGCAAATTAGCCTTCGAAATCTCGATACCATACAGTGAATTGAAAAGAATTCTTGCGCTATTAAAAATGAGGCTTGGTAGGCTAATTTGCACATTAGAAAAAGGACAATAAAACAGGTGTCATTTATGAATAAAGTCTACCGGTACATAGCGCGAAGAAATGCGAGATGTGGTGATGAAAAATGAGGTAAAGACAAAAAATGAAGACAAACTTTGGGCCTTACAAGGGAGGGGGACAGTAATCTACGGATTCTCTCAATCAAATTTAAACTACGGTGAAGCAAAACAATCTGAAGGTTTTTATGACTTATTTTTCTATGAATTTTGAGCTGCTGTTTAGTAAAATACATGATCGTTAATTGTAGTGAGACGAAAACTAAAAACGAGATAACAACAAAGTCGGAACATTTACATTAGTAAAGGATAAAAGCATTAGTGAGCAAAAAACGTTAGATAAACAGATCGGATTACGACGGGTTTTTTTCCACTGAACCACTAGTAAAACTCAAGTGAAGCTATGATCCTCGCAGTTACATGTATCAACGCAATTTTAGCAATTGCAAATTCAGGACTTCTACGGGGTTTGAACCCGTGTCCTCGCGTTGCCAGTGCGACGCTCTAACCACCTGAGCTATGAAGCCACTGATGCTGGGAGCTGGTCATATATACGAAATGAATCAGGCTGCTCTACGCAATTGCTAAAATTGCGTTCATAGCTGCGAGGATCATAGCTTCACTTGATTTCATATCCACAGTTTAATATATGATGCAATTGATATTCAGGGTCCGAAATTAACTTTTTTATATGGGCGCCAACTGGTGACTAGATAAAAATTCTCAGTCGCCAAAAATTTTCGCCCGAAAATGCACGTTTTGAACTTCTTTATGGAGACCAGAAAGCAACGACCGCGCGGTCTTGTGTATGTGTCAAGGATTATTTTTAGACTTTCGAATGCGGGCATTTTGGAGAGAAAATGTACCCGAACAAGAAATCCATCTGCCTCTTTGATGAAAATTTCAGCCACGGAAACACCAATCACGTTCTGTCGCACACGAGCCGCCATGTTGTTACCGTGCTACATTCCTCGCACCAGGCCCTCAAACCTCTTTATTTTCGCCCGCAATACGTATTTTATGAGAAACCGCAAAAAAAACCTGGCGGGTTGCGACGTGCGACGTTATGGAGCTAGTTAACGGGAAAACTCCTTTCATTTTGATTTCAAAAACATCGGCAGGATAAAAAAAGTAAGACAATTGTTGGCAAACGGCTCTGAACTTAATAATAGGTCGCCCACTCGCGACCAGGGGTGAAATTCTGGTCGCCATTACTCAATTTTTAGTCGCACTGGCGACCAGGAAGGCGCGATTTTGGACCCTGGATATATCATCTGATCTCGTTTGTTGAGTAATAAAACTCTTGCGTATCACAAATAATTGGGAAAAAGAGGTTTCATTGTAAGGTATGAAGAATGCGATTGGTGGAATGCGTTCATTTACCTTAGAATATTTTGAATATTTGGGCTTATCAACACACCTGCTAACGAGCATTATTTGCCAACTTCAATAGTCCATAGTCCATAGTCTGCCCAATTTATGGATAGTTATAAGGAATTACTGTAGACCATTTTATCATCTATTTTTCATATTTCCTGTTCTAACTGTTGGTCTTGACCCAATTTATCTCATATTTTTCATACATATACTTTTCATGTTGTCATTGCATGTTTTAATGAACCTTTCTAACTTTTTAATTTTTAACATTTTATCTTTTTTTCTGTATATATTTTAAGTATAATTTTCAGCGGTGAATATAAGAATTTAGTGTCATATTCACCGCGCTACCCAGTGAATATAACATTTTGGAGGCGCGGCTGCTAAGCCAATCATACACTTTTCGTTTCTTATCTTGTTTTAGCCCATTGTTTTGTACTTTCTTGATATTCACCGCTGAAAATTACACTAAAACAATTATTCGCCTCAGGTTCAGTGAATATTGGGGAATATTCACTTCACCTTCGGCGAATAATTGTTAAATATGAGGGCAAGTAGTTTTTCAGTGATTAATGTTGGGTGTTACCCTTTATAAATAAAGTTTATTATTATGATTATAGTTATGATTATGATTATGATTATTATTATGATTATTATTATTATTCATCTTCCTCTTCAGTTGCCTCCTACTCAAAAACCAATGAAAAGTAAAAGAAAATTAATATGGACTGTTGAAGTGGACTTATGCTGGAAAATAGTAATTGTGAGTAGATACATGCCTGCCATCTAGTGGCATACATGAAGTATTAATACTTACTCACTTAAACATGTCCCCAGAATGTTGACACATTGTTTTCAATATGGAGTTACTCATGCAGCCTTTACAGTTTTGGTGCCATAGTTCTTCCAGAACTCTCAAGCACTTTTCATTGATCTAGATTTCGATCTCTGCAAGAAAGCATTGCTCAAACACAGGGATAATTATAATTATTAACAGTCTTACCATGATTTCTGCTAAAGCATCGGGGGTCTTTGTTGTTCTTTTACGCCAGTCATAAGTTCTTGAGTAACAGGAAAGAGAAGCTGGTGTGTGAAGGACCTGTGAATCAGAGATAGAACTTCCCTGCCCAGTCTGACTGTCTTCATCACATCTAGACTGTGACTTTATTGTAACGTGTCCAGGGCCTGTTAAAACAACAATAAACAATTTACCAACCAGGAAGTCAATTTAAGTTATTACACACAGAGAGTTATTAGTTATTGCACACACAGAATGAATTTGACAGATCCATAGTAGTCATATGATACATGCAGTAGTACAGACTGTAGAGGCAGTTGTTGTCATCATGGCACGCACTTCTTGAAGCATGGAACCTTAGCGCTAACCAGCGTTAAATACCATGGAAACCCATAGGTTTTGCTACCACTTAACCAGGCTTCAAGCAACCAGCCCATGGTTATTAATGTCGTCTAGGTTGTTGTTGACGTCGTCATAGCCTACAGTATGACTTCTGCTTTAATTTGCTTTAATCTGCTTTAGTTTGGCTTCATTTGACTTAGAGTCTCCCACAGGTGCACATGCTCTACTTTTAACTTTATAAGCTTAAGACCTCAATTAATTAAGTGATCATTATCATTCTTATTAGTAATAGATAATAGGACTGCATGGAGAACAATTCAGGAAGTAAATCAGCCGAGTAATGTCACAATCAGCCCAGCTGGCAACGCCAGGCTGATTTAAAATTAAGAGCATGGTTAACCCTGTTCATTATGCAGCAAATAGGCATGCACAAAACCAATCAGAATCAAGAATTTTGTAATGGTTACAATTACTTTTGTTAACATGAACAAAATGATATATGAAATGAATCATACATGTACATTGTACATACTGAACTGCCGATACGAAATCAAGGGAAGCTATGATCCTTGACCAGCTTCCAACATCAGTGGCTTCCATGCACATCACTCGATTAGTGCATCACACCAGCATCTCAAGCTCATGGATTCACACTCTGTTGAAGTCCTGAACTTTTCAGGCATCTCTACCCAGGATCATATCTTCACTTAATAATAATAATAATAATAATAATAATAATAATAATAATAATAATAATAATAATTTTAATAATAATAATAATTTTATTATTCACTCACTCAAAATTACACAAGCATTTTTATCAGCTAAAAAAAAACTATTGACTTATTTCATTAAAAAAAAGGTAGAAAACATTTTCTTCCAATGTTACTTATAGTAAAACCGTAAAAACATTGCTGTGTTTGTTGCATGAAAACTTCAATCCCTCAGAATCAACATTGATAACGCAAAAACTGAATACGATAATAAGATGTAAGATATTAACCTCAAATATGGAAATCTACCACGAAAAACGATAAAAAGTAATAATAATAATAATAATAATAATAATAATTCTATTATTATTATTATTATTATTATTATTATTATTAGATGACTAAATGAAAATATACAAGATTCCCTGCGACTCTGAGTTTCGTGCGTATGCACTCATCAGGCAGATTTAATGAAGAACAGACTTATTAGTTAGCTATATATACATGTTTAAGATAATACTACTACTAATAATAATAATAATAATAATAATTATTATTATTATTATATTATTATTATTATTATTATTGGTATGTTTGTAATAGAGGGAACTTTTATTTAAGCGTCTAGTCTTCTAGCACAGGAGCAGTAAATGGGGACACACTGGAAACTGAAACAAATCAACAAATCACAACACAAATCAAAATTCATTCACAGTCTCACGGCTTAACACCAGTGTCCAAACGAATGCCAAATATCAACAAGTTGCTTATTTGACCATCAAGTACCTCTACTTTACTGTCCACTTAGCTCTATATCAAACTTATCCATTGTAAAGTAGCTACTGGTATTGGTGATGCTTAAACAATAATCATTATCTCCAACGGCAGGGCACTGAGGGTACAAGTAACCCAGAGCATTAACGGTACAAATGAACTTTCCTGGCCTTCAGGTAGTTTCTGTAGTTTGAGCTATTGTTTGGCCTTCTTCTTTCTTTTTTTTTTTTACTTAACCCCAACAAATTGTAGAATTGATCCTCCCACTTAACTGGACAACTTAATTAAAGAAATTGTCTCTTCAATATACCTGAAAATTTCAGGTGGCTCCAACGAGATTCGAATCCATGACCTCTGCGATGTCAGTGCAATGCTCTACCAACTGAGCTATGAAGCCACACAGTTAGCAGCATGTCAATTTGTTGGGTTCATTTGTTTCTGTGAAAGGACTCAATGAATGAAAGAAATGTACTGTATTTATTATATAAACACCAATGAAATACCAAGTGAGCTTTCACATGAAAGTGTGATATCTTCACGCATGAAAAGATCACTGTTGTTGTGGTTACATGTACATATCAAAATCACGCCTTCCGATACCTTTCATGAAATGATTAAGTACATTGTATATTATAATATTACATGGCCAAATCTCTGCACGGCCATGTAATATCCTCTATATATTTGAAGTGTGGGTTATAGAGGAAATGTACATGTACATTGTAGAAGTAATCCACTTCGACTTTTCATCTGTAACCCACACCTCTAATATAATACATGATTATCTTCTTTCATTTATTGAGTCGTTTCACGGGAACAAATGAGCCCAAGAAAGTGACCTGCTTTCAACTGCAAACTGAAAACCATTAGATACTCACTTGTCAATGGGGTAACATTCACTGACTCATCTTGTGAAAAAAGGCAAGGGGTTTCAAAACTCTTGTGTACATATTTTGAAGCTACTGGAGTCTTAAGCTCTTTACAATCTCCTGACTTGCTGGGGACAAGGCAGTTGTTACAACTACCATTATTCTTTAATATTCCACTGATCACTGCTGATACATGTTGATCATCAATGAAATCGTCAGGAGTAAGGTTCTCATCATTCAGTAAATTCTCACTGACTTCACCTAGCCCTGAAAAAAGACAAGATACAATTTACATTAAATAAAAAATAATATAAAAAATAAATTTATAACTGAATTTTACAAAAGATCAAACAGCCATGTCACCAGTTCCATTTCTATTTATAGTTTTGGAAATCTTGTCACCTATAATTTGAAAATGTATTATTACAATTGGAATGATAAGGATGTCTGTGTAGCACATGTATGTACTTAAATAATTTTCTTAAAACCATCTTGACTCTTTCACTCAGTAGCCTACGTGATCCCTGCTAGCAGAGGTATCTTGTCTTTTGCATCCCCTGGGCTGACAAGAACAGGAAAAGAGACCTCTGCTATGGGTCGAAACTCACCGCGTTGAGCATGTGCGGTGGTTACTTAGCAACTGAATTCTTGTGCTTGATACTTCATGTTGTGTGAGCTCACTTAACAATAACAGAATTACTGTACCATAAAGAAATGCGGGGGAGACAGCAGGCTCAAGTCACAGCCGGCAAACATATAGTGGGGCATGCAGTTTGAAGAGTGCCATTCAAGGTTGTGGATGGTGGTTGGATTAAAGTGAGTTTCAACCCATGGCAGAGGTCTGTTTTCCTGTATTTGTCAGCCCAGTGAGTGCAAAAAGAAAAGAGACTAGCTAGCAGGGTAGCCTACGTGAAACTGTGCATATAAATGAACAGGATTATGTAGCTGAGAATAAAGTGATTACTAGGAATACCATAAATCAGATCAAATCACATGAAATTAAAAAGAATCAAATAAGAACCCATTATAAAACGGTTAGCTTTCAATAACTGTGTGACTCGCATGTTGACTTGCATGGCTCACAGCCATGACTGTGAGTCATGGCTCACTGCCTCACACATTGTCCTAACTCATTTGACCAAGCTTGTTAGGTCAAGATAGCTGGATATTGGCCTCCATCTTTTTTTTGCGTGTATATGGACCTTGACTATAAAAACACACAAGAAAAGAACTTTGCCAATATCCAGCCATCTTGACCTCACACTTGGTCACTAACCCATATATGTATATATGTATATGTATATGTATATGTATATGTATATGTATATGTATATGTATATGTATATGTATATATATATATATATACATGAGAAGAAGAAAGGTGTAGCCATGCCTCGATAGATAATGTAATAAGGAAATAACTTCTTGAGGCATATGTGTTTCTAATGTGTTTCTAATGTGAGTTGCCAATAAGCCCTCGCAGAGTGCTCAATAGCTGGTGAAGCTAGAGCTGTGCATACAGTTAGAGTTACAAGTAAGATAGACTACATTCTGTGGTCGACAAATTTGTTTCGTAGGACTATGTCCCACTCTTCAGGATCGTACAATGGTTACTATCTCTACAGGATACTTCTCGAGTGTACATAAGTTGCATTTTTTGGTGCTGTTAGAATACGCGCGGGCCCTTCCCAAAATCTTCCACGCAATGCTGTAATTTACTTTAGCATTTTTTAACCACCACACATATTTGCTTAACTCTGTCTGGTTGCTGTGCACCACATTCCTGAAGAAACGAGAGTTACGTAGGCTAGATTTGCCAACCATAACCAGTACAAAAAGTATGTGTAGAAACTACAGTACCCTGAAAGACACCTATCAGAGTAGTGCAGCAAACCAACAAAATCAATACATATGTGGCGCTGAGCCCACGACAGTAGGTGAGTGCTCTCAGGTGATCTCAGCCCAGTCGCCATGAAACCTGCACACGAAGGAAACTCCCCGACATTCACGAAAGCAGTCTAGCAAGGGGTTATCATTTATCTTATCAGATCATAAAAACAGTGTCTTCATAAATAAGACATCTTAATGAGTGGCGTGAAACGAGTTTAGTCATTAGTGCCCTGGTTTCATAGCTTCAGTAAACTAAACAAGTGTGTACGCGTTTCATGCTAAAATATTATTCCGAGTAAAAATATTTGTAATTGAAATCGGTTGACACCGCTGAGTGAATGGGAAATAGTCCTGTTGAATGAACTCCAGTAAAATTACCAGGCCTCGATTGTTCAAAAGGTGGATAACGATATCCACCGGATAAATCACTATCCAGCCGATAAACACTAGCAAAACCAATTGAGTTATCCAGTGGATAGCGCTATCCACCCTTCGAACAACTAGGGCCAGGTCGATCGAAAGCATAAATCTCAATTCAAAGAAATTCACTACACAAATTCACACCTTCCACGCATTTTGCTTTGAGTAAATCTATCCAAAATAGTTCAGAAACCTTCGTTGTATCTACAAATGGCGTTTCTTTAATCTCCAAGGATTGTCTGGGGCACTGCTCGGCATAGTTCAGCTGAATAAATGGCTCCATCTCTCACTCAGCAGCCGCCATTTTTTGTCCTTCCCGCCAGGTTGCAAACTCGTTTCAGACTCCTCGCGGTCGACCGCAAATCTCCTAAATTCATACCAAAATTTCATGTTTTCTCTATTTTTCTTTTTTTTTTAACCACAATCCGATAAGGCACGAATGGATTTGTGTTCAAGAAATATGAGCCATGTGTCTCACGTCTCTCAGTATGATAGATTCTCGGGCTGCCCAATAGAACATGTTGATATCCAGCATTAGCCTGAAAATAATGATAAGCAAGCTTTCCTGTCAAGAAATTATGTTACGTAAGATAGATCCTCGGATTTAAATCTCGCTATGTCATAAGAACCATGCAAAGATGCAAAGAAGCAAAATTATGTCAGACAACAGCCTCTAAACGAAAGCCGATCGCTATTTAAAGGTTTGAAATTGACATTATCTGATCTCAAATTAGACAACTGATTCAAAATTGATAGCTGCACTAGCTGGCAATTACGAAGAAAACATTTACGCCTGTGCATTTGTTCTTTGTGTGTGTCTTTGCATCAGTCATGTTAAGTGAGTAATCCTAACTGAGATGAGTGAGATTATAAAATGCATGGTCTCGCATATATCAGCAGTTTATAAATTTAAGATAATTCTGCAAATGACGTCTTGCGAGATTCTTGCGTTCATAACAACCTGAATGACGAGTGAGTCGCTAAACTAATTACTCGGTGCAAGAAACGAGTTTACTTATTTATTTATTTATTTATTTATTTATTTATTTAATCACTTTCACCACAACAGAGAAACAGGCTGTGGTGGGGGTCGCACAACAGAGCGAGGCTACAAATTAAATGCGCCCTTTTACCCTCCCAACCATGATATACCACAGAAGACAGACCACAACACCGGGAACTACATGCCCTACTCTTTGCGACAAGTGTGTGGGTTCTTTTACGTCCCACAGGATTATGGAAATTGAAGGGTTGTGAGACGGGGCCTACGGTTTATCGGCCTTATCCGAGAAGACTAGAGAGTCTAACCATAGGCAGATGTAATTACAAAGGCAGCACTTTCTTCTCAGTTAACGTTATTTAAAGACCCTGAGTGTTGGTCCGGCCGGAGTTGAACTCACGACCTCCCGCGTGACTACCTGGTGCTCAACCAACTGAACCACCGGTGCGCGGTTTTTAATTGAATAGAATAGATCCCGTCTCTTTGCCGACCACTATATACCATTTCCATCAGTAGGGCTAACGCTCACATGGTTCATATGGGATAGAAAATCTAGCACTACGCATTACACTCTATTCAGTTAACTCTGTTTAAA
>NC_090891.1:6812519-6817519 GCF_036669925.1 Montipora capricornis | reverse complement strand
TTGGTTTGCACTCACGTGATTAGACGGCATTGTTGTTGTAGAAAACAAAATCAAAATGCGTTTTGCATAATAAAAGAGCCAATATCCCACGAGTCTTTTTCGCTATTGTTCGGTACACCAACATAGCCGCCAATGACGTCAGGTGCAAAAACAGCTTGGCATCGCTTGTCACTCGTCGTTTCGTTTGTCCGTTCAAATAAAGGACATTTGAATGGTTTCGTCTGTGTTGTTTTCGTTATTGGCACACGCCTTATTATTATTCAATGGATACCATTCTCAATCAATGCTGGAAGAAGTCAAAAGACCAGAAAATGGCTTAATTGTGGAATAATGAATCCCTTATTATTGGAAGGTTTAACATTTAAGTCGAGCGGACATTTTTCTCCATTGTTGCTCGTATTCCTCGTATTATATATTAAGGCACAGGGCCCCCACGCAATCTGTTTGTGTAACCGATACGTTTGTAATTTTACTTAAAAAAAAAAAAAAGATTATGTGTATGCCATAAGACAAGTTATATTATTATTGCTGCGGAGCGAGCGACCGAA
This sequence comes from Montipora capricornis, assembly GCF_036669925.1. Taxonomy (NCBI): domain Eukaryota; kingdom Metazoa; phylum Cnidaria; class Anthozoa; order Scleractinia; family Acroporidae; genus Montipora; species Montipora capricornis. The sequence goes on along the minus strand of NC_090891.1, from coordinate 6,816,971 downwards.
GCGAGCGAGCAGCAACGTAATCTGGATTTAGGAAAAGTATGAAAGCTGCGACGAATTCTCAAATTCACCACTTTTTATCAGAATGCATTACGTTCAACCAGAATGCATTGCATTTAACCAGAATGCACTGCGCCAAGAATAACCTAAAACATAAACAAAACAACCTCCAAATAAATAACAGAGCCGCCACGGCCGGCTTGCGGAAAATTCTGACATCTGAACTTTGAGCTTCGCATTTCATCGTTTGGCGCAGTTACGCCTCCTTCTGGTCGAATTCTACAATCGTAAAAAGAACTGTTATGAAATTTGTCGTTACTCAAACTTGTAGAATGGTTAGAACAATTACGAAGAAATAGGCGTAAAACATTTTTTTTTAATGTGCTGCGATACATACGATCGAAACTGACTTAAGGACGTTCGAGCCCATTCTACTGCGCATCCTTACAGCGCACGCAAATTCACATGCCACGTCATGCATCGAGCGCGCGCGCTAAGTATTAAAATGAACAATGATAGGGAAGATGGCCATTGCTATAGCTTTGCTTAGATTTAACGATCTTGGATGTTCGGTGACCCTATACTTTTCTTTCCAGAAACAGATTTTATTTACAATTATTTCCACATTGTCCAAAAATGAACAAAAAATTTCAAGATTTCTGTCCTCGGGACATGGAATCCTGCCATCTTGCGGCTGCAAGGCGCATGAAACTATGGTCGCTAAATGCGACCTTGTTCTGTAAGGAACCTCAACAGTTAACTAAATTCACTTGACGTTCCACTTAAACAAAGTTTGGTAGAGAACATTTCACTTCAAAGATGTAATTGCAATATTTTTGGGCTTACAGACACTGTGGCCTTATTCGCTAAAGAAACCGGATTTTTTCGGATTTAGGGTGTTCTACCGGGCAAGTTCTCTCCAAAACGAAGTCGGTGATCCCCCATTTTTTTTACTTTTTTGACATCACTAACTCATCATCTTTCAAGGGTAAAATTTGCAGAAAAAAATCAATGTTAGAATTTTTGCGCGAACGTCCTTAAGTTATACTTGCCACATGTTTCAAGCCGTAGCACTGATAAATGTTCTACAGACACTTGTTGATGAGTACCAGGACAGATTTGAAGGTACAATTTCGTTTCTTTCTGCGTAAAATTTAGACATCTGAGGGATCTTTCGATTCCCGCAATCTGGTGCAAGGAGAGTTTGCAGTGTCTTGCATTCTCACACCATGCACTAATTTCAGATCAGTGGCTTATCAGCTAGAGTTTGTATTTTCTTTCCGTCTACATTTCCTCCACTTTATCACGGTCTTGAAAGAGGGTGTTTCGGGTTAAATTTCGGCACATTGACGATATTTTCATTCCCTAAACAAACTAAGTTAAGTCCCACTGACTTCAATACGCCGTTGCTGTGGTTATCAATGTTGTCACTATCAACGAAATGTACCAGAGCATTACTATCTATTAGCTACACCAGTTTAAATTGTCACGGCGAAATATAGAAGTGATCCTCGCACTTATCGAGACAATTTGAGCATCTGTTTCATGATTTTAAACACCTGAAAAATTCAGGCGACCTCTGCGATGCCAGTGCACAGCTCTCATTGGTCCTTTCTAGGGAACGAATGAGTCCGACAAATTGACCTGCTTCCAACTGATTGGCTTTATATCTCAGTTGGTAGAGCATTACACCGGCATCGCAGAGGTTCCTTGGTTCGAATTCCTTTGAAGCTGCCTGAATTTTTGAGGCTTTTATAACAGACCATTGCTCAAATTATCTCTTATAGACACGAGTACGTATGATTACAGTTTAAACGAATCACTAATCACGAAGGTGTGCTCAAGACAACTTTTTGCCACTTCGTGAACCGGGAACGTACTACAAACATCAACGAAGTCTACAAAAACCTTGTGATCCTTGTCTTTTGACTTTTTTTTCACGCTTCATATAAGGTGTTAATTTAAGTCGTCGAACGCTTCACGTATTTATCTCATTTTCCTGTGATCGATGCCTGAAAAATTTAGGCTTTTACAGGAGCTGAAACCAGATCTCTGTGAAACCATCGCAGTGCTTTAATCAGAATTAAGCTACCGTGCAAAAGGGAAGGTGGTTTTTTTGTGAGTTCGTAACAAGCCCGTACATGATGTGAATATGAAAAGGCTTATGTATGTAAGACATATACTTGAATAGCGGAAAGAAGCGTTTGTTATAGATATATGCTGGGGTCAGCGTTGAAGCATCTGTACTGTTTGCGCATGCTTTCAACTCCTCGCTGCTAAATTCCGTTACTCTCAAATACGCAAAAGCTATAAGGGATGGCCTGTTCTTTGTCCCCTTTGTTAAACCCTATGAAGGGTAATGTAAATAAATTCAGAAAAGGAAGAACTTTCAGTAGCTTAAGCTAACCCAGTTCCGGAATCATGTCACTGTAAGATTTATTCAAAGTTTTTCCTCAAATACCCACTAAGCCCCTTTTTCATGATGAACTAAAAAAGGCAAAGTATTGAAAAATGAAAATTTTTATTTTTCCCTAGGGAGGGTTCTACTTCCTGGAAAGAAATTGCTAGGAACAGATCCCACTTAGTTAAAGATCTGCTTCATGGTTATGATAAAAGGATACGACCCTATACAGGAGGTGAGAATCACTGCGTGGTAATTGTAACAAATGCTGTGTACATATAACAAGTGCTAGGAACAGATCCCAGCAAGAGAAAATAAAGTTATTTTTAGATTGACTTCCGGGCTGTGCAGATCCCAAGGGGAATAGGAAACAGCCAATCAGATGGTAGGAATGTGCACGTGTTCACTGAGCGTGGACTATCCACACGGAACACATTCTGGTCATATGATTGGCTGTTGCCTATTCCCCTTGGCATCTGTACAGCCTAGAGGGTAGGTCTAAAATATCTTGAGACATATTACCTATGGAAAAGGGCATGTATTGGGGGATGCCCTCTCCTCCCCCTTTATTTTCTCTTGATCCCAGTTAGCAGGAGTCCATGAGTAGGAGCCTTCAAATGCACTATATCCTTGAGTCAACCTTTGCGCGTATTTTTTCTATTTTTAGAACGAACTATTCAGCAGCACACACTCACATTTACATAAATGTGTATACATTGTTTTTGCTATTTTTGTCTTCGTTAGACAGAGCCGAAGACCTCGTGGCGTTCCAAAAATACTGAAAAAGATACGCGCAAAGGTTGACTCATAGGGCTTGTATGGGAGAGGCAAGCTCCTACTCTTGGGCTCCTGCAGTTAGTTAAAGAAACGAATTAATTAATATCGAGTTGCAGGCATTCAAGAAAAGTCTTGCTAAACACCGTAATCGTTTAATGACATAAATTGTCATATATCCTAAACTCTGAGCAGCATAGCTCTCAAGATCCAACGACTGGTGCAAGTACTGGGGAAAGTCAGAACACAATGAGGCATATTCCAGGGTGATAGCTTATCTCCTCTTCTGTTTGTTATCTGTCTAATACCGCTCTCGCTAATCCTGCGGAAAACGAAGGCTAAAGACAATTTAGGAAAGAACAGTGGGTCATTTAATTATTTACTGTTTATGGGTGATCTTAATCTGTTTGGAAAGGATGAGCGTGAAATTGAATCCCTGATGAACACAGTCCTTGTGTTTAGCAAAGACATTGCCATGGAGTTTGGCCTGAAGAAGTGCGGCAAGCTTGTGCTGAAGAAGGAGAAGGTTGCTGGATTTGAATAAGTGGATCAACCAGCGCTAACCAGACTTGGAGCAACCGGCCCCTTGGCAGTATCAGTGATGCAATATGGAGCTGGAGTTGTTAGTTCGACCAAGATGGAGTTGCAGAATGTAGATCGGAAAACGAGGAAACTGATGACTTTCTATGGTATGCTGTACCCGCGTGGAAATGTAGACCGCCTATATTTACCGAGAGAAAATGGGGGCCGTGGATTATTGTGGTGGAAGACCGTGTACGGTTGGAGGAAACTGGTCTATTTTATTATGTCCAGAATAGTAGTGAACGACTTCTGGAAGCGGTAAACATTGAGGGCGTATTAAGAAGTGGTTAACTCAAAGTCCCAAGGAAGTCAAGAACAGAAACTACAAAGAGCAATTTGAAAGTTGGAAGAGTAAACCCCTTCACTGTCAAATCCTACTGCAAACAGAGGATGTAAGAGATAAAAATCATGGAACTGGATGCAAAAAGGTGATCTTAAGGACGGTGTCTAATAATTCAAAGGTATTTTTACGCGGTTTTATGGATATGCGGGAAAAGCAGATCTCAACAAGTGTTATTAAGGAGGAGTCTGTAGGCCACCTAATATGCGAGTGCAGTAAACTAGCTCAAAATGAGTATAAATGTTGACGCGATAATGTGGCCAGGATAGTTCACTGGAACATTTCTAAAAAAACATTGCCATCCTAGCCTGCTGCAGATAAATGCAGGTATGAACATGAACCAAGTCTTGCTTTCTTC
>NC_090891.1:6802519-6807519 GCF_036669925.1 Montipora capricornis | reverse complement strand
AGTGTCCATTGCTGTGTGTCTTTATGCACTAGAGTAATATCTGGCCGACTAGTCTCTAGCCAAGAGACCGACTTCCTCCGACCAGATCTTGCTCCAGAAGGAGGTTGCTTCTGTGGGATCAGGTAACACCGTTTCTCCTCGTTCCTTTCCATGTAGTGTTTGGTAGAACAGCTTCTGATTGGTTCTAAACAGGTGGTTCTGTTTGAACTGTTGACACCTCTCGTCGTGTCTTTTGATCTTAACTCCACCTGCCTTGGTCTTCTGTTTCAACATACCTAAGACATACAAAGTGCCCCCGTTTCCTCAAGATAAAAATTCAAACCTATTCGGGAGTCAGTCGCGCGTGACGATCGACTAGTAACCGAAAAACCACACAACCAAAACAAACAGTTGAGATAAGTGATCAAAAGAAAACATGTACATGGCCATTCAATTTCCGGCCAGATGGTTTCAGAAAATTCTGAACCCATCATCGCCCACTCAGATCAGCTTGTAAGTTGGAAATGCTTTACCACTCGATAAATATATGATTGGTGGATACTGGTTTCAGAAATTTCCGAATCCAGGCAAAAAATTCCTCGGACAACTTTCCAAAACCATTACTAAGTAATCTTGGTTTCAATATTCCCTTAATAAAATGATGTTAATGCTTGGCTTCAGAAATTTCCGAACCCGCTAGGCTGTATTAAGGGAAGTTTTTTTTATTTGAGACGGAAAATCTTCCCTCTGTCAGAAAGTAATCACTGGCAGCCTAATTTTAGCCGAAAAATGTGGTCGAAAATTACCCCTAAATTACAATTTAAGCTTTCTCGGCTAAGATTGCTTTACTGCTTACAAAATCAGCCGCTCTTATAGCACTTAAAAAGCATATGGTTTCAATCTTTTAAGACTCCGTTGAGGCGGAAAGGTTTAACTTCCGGAAGAAACAACTACATTGATCAGTCTTCTTTGCCGAATTTTCACTAAAATTCAGTTAAAAAAGGTACTATTTCAGCCGAGAATTAAACTTTGGAATATCCCCCAACGTTTTGGAACGTGTTTCATCAAAACTTTCCGATATTTGGTATTTCCTGCCAGTGGTGGCTCTTTCAAGAGTTTAAACCTTGCAATATATACTGTGTCAAAAAGGAATTTAGAGCAAGGGACAAAGCCTCAGTCATTACTCGTCCTTGAGAAAAATTTCTTTAAAGTCTTCAGAACCGCGGCTCTGAGATCGGAAAGACGCCAAATGTATAAAACTGGGTTAATGGACGAATTTATGAACACAATTGTTTCGGCCAAGTGCCATATTTTAGTCCAGTGTTTGTAAGATATGCTTGAGATACTCATGGAAACAAGAACTGGAAGGTAGCACAGAATCATAGCGATGTAGAATATGAACGTGTTGAGAGCGCTTCTTTTCATTCGCAAGATATTGATGCCAGGTACTTCATCTGAGCTTTGCGCTACTGCTTGCTGTTGAGCGTGAATCTGAATTCGATGCTTTCGAACGACCTGGTAAATTTTGATGAAGGAGATCGTTGAAATGAATATACAAAGGCAAACTCCGATTGCCATGATGGTGAAATACGCCGTCCAGTTCCAAAAGTAAAGACCCGACAAGAGGACGTTGGAGATCCAAACTGCAATTATAGACACAGATACGACATGAGATTTTTCGACGATGAGTGCGTTGTACCTCATGGGATAATGAAGAACTAAGAATCGATCTAGACTAATGGCAGTCATTGTGGAAAGGGACACACCACAAAAGATGCATTCTATCACTTCTGACAGCCTTTCTACCAAAGGATCCATTGTCAACTCACTTGCGATGAAGAATGGTTGAGCCATACACCCAACAAGAAAATCTGTGACAGCCAAACTGCAAAGCATTTGAAAGGAAGATGTTTGAAGGCAGCGAGTTTTCAATATGGTTGCCACTACCAAAGCATTTCCCAAAATTGCTATAACCATTAATGGAAGATTTAAAATGCAGTTTGCGACGACAAAAGCCTGTTGAATAATTCCTTCCTTACTGTTGTAAACATTTGATGAGTCATTGCTGTCAGCCATGATCGGACATATAGGAAACAACTAATACGGTTGCTGATTTTGCAGTAATTGATCGGACTAAACTGTTATTGACATAGTTGGGACACCGTCTTTGGAATGAATAGCGCAAGGAAGGTTGAAGATACTCGCTCCCTTGAACACTATCCAACGTTAAATTTGGATCCCTTTTTGCGTTCAAGCTTCATTTATGCAACACAGAGCAATGTTAATCAGATTCTCTTATTTTTGTCATGATCTACGGAAAGAGCGCTCTATCATTAATCGAGTAAGATAATTCTTATTCAAATGAGCAATTTCAAAGGGCTATCTGTGAGGAAAAGTGATAATCTTTACAGTGTAATGTCTTGTATAAAAGGCCACCACCACTGTGTGGGAGCTCGAGAACGATGTTAAGAACGTTTCCGTGATGTTATGTCTCATAAAAAAGCAAGTAGCTCTGACCAATCTTGTTAAAACCAAATTCATCTAAAATGATATCTTCTCCTATCCAACAATAAAAAAATGATGTATTTCGTACCAACAGCATACTCAGAAGAAAAATAATTTACTAATGCAAGAGGAGCAATATTGAAGTGATTGCTTTCAGGTCCATTTGGAATAACAGCCATGAAAAAAAAAGAGACAAAACGTCAACAATCTAAGTATGATTTGTTTATTTAAATTTTCAGTTTACACCAATTCATGGAAAAAAGAGATGATGGTGTTCAATTAAGGCCCAAAATTGCTTTTCATGTTTTTCTTTCAATAAGCGTAGGCGCTTAAGCCATCAAAGAGATTGATAGTGAACGAGTTGTGTTATCTGTGAGTATCATGACTCAGTCATGTCCCGTCCAATCCATAGTCACCTGGAGAATTAACGCTTAACGCAAGTCCAGTCTCAGATGGGTTTTCAAAATGAGTTCTAGCGCGAGTACATGATCCTATCGCAGTTAAACGCTTTTATTTTTGATTGGTGATGAAAATGTCGGGCGATGCATCTTTGATATATTTTTCGCATTCATAAGTTACCGTTCAACACAGACACCTCGTTAATAATATATGAGTAGGGATGCTGTCTGCGGTAATCCGAGTGGGAGGGATTTGACAGCATTGATATTGCAGATCGTTGATTACGAATACCTCAAATGGATTCGTTATCGCTTAGCCTCAAACTTAAACCAAAAGAAATCATCATTTAGGGGAGTAACGTTCCACACTCACTGTTGAGTAACTAAACTTGAGATTGTCACACCTTGAGTGCGGATAATATTTGATCCTGTTTTTTGTTTATAGTACTGCCAATGGATGTTCGCGTTGATATGCTGGTGTCAAACATTTGGGCCATAGAGGAAGCTAGAATGGTACTGTGAACGATGAATTGTCTGTGATAACATCTCTTTAAGCCCAATAATTTAATGTCAAAACCCCATTTGAGACTTTTTCCAATCAACCTCAGCTCGATCACTGGCAACGTTGTCTAAACAAATATTTATAAAAGACAAAAGGAACCCGTTGAAGCAGCAATCAAAAGCGTTAAAGTGGTACTATGATCAAATTTTTACCCCTTCATTTTTTGAGTGTATCACATAGAATTCCATGAAAGAACAAAACGCCATTTACCGTTTGCAAATATCTTCATTCGTTCAGGAGATATTTAAGTTTGAAAAATGGGTAAAATAAGCAAATGAGATGGCTGATGACGTCATACACTCAACCCAATATTATATTGAGTATATAAATAGAGCTACCTTGGCCAATTTGAAGCGCAGACCATTGAAATTTGGTAGTCTAATAGTTCTACAGGAAACACACCTATGGCTATAAAAAGTTATGTTCCCATGGCAACTCACTCTTTTCCAGTCCCCACCCACTTGATTTCAATATGTTAGTGATTTTCAGCTTGAAAAATGTTAAACAAGGCCCCAAACTCGAGCTAACATATCTATGTGCTTGCTGGATCATGCATATGAAGTGCTGTTAGCAAATATCAAAATGGAACGCCAAAGGTGGCCTGAAAAGCTTTTAATATGGGGGAGGTCTGGAACCCAGTATGATGCCATGGCAACAGAACTGTTAAGCTCATATTGTGGAGAACATTTAGTAGAATCTTACTGCAAAAAATCAAACATTTCTGATACAAATTGGCTGAGATATTTCTTTTCATCATATTAGAACAAAATTTGGTTGAGTGTATGACGTCATCACTTGGCTAATTTGCATATTTTAAAAACTCGAATATCTCTGGAACGAAAAGAGATATTTGAAAAAAGTAAAGAGCATTTCTCTTCTCACGCAGACTACGTGTTTATGTTTCAAAATGGCTTAGATAGGAAAGATGCGATTTTCGTCATAGTACCACTTTAACAGGTCCATGAGATTTATTATTTCTTTGCAAGGATTTACCAGGGTCGCCATGGCAACCATTTGCAATCTCATGAAGAGGATTATCTGTGTGATTCATGCATGGGTATTGCATTATCGACCTTTCAAAGTATCTGACAATAGCGGCTGAAACAAAATAAACTGCTACTTATGATAATCCCTCTTTACATTCTTATGATTTACAAAGTCAATTCAAAAACGATATTCGATATTGTAAGTGACGGCAACAGCTAGCGTATTAAAATAAATTCAGGGAATAATGTCCTATTTTGCCGAAGTAATTAGGATATAATCAACATTCCCCTTCGGATGCAATATCGTCTGCCGACGAGCAGGATAATTGTTTTATTATTCAAAACATTGATGAGAAAGCACAATTTTCTACGTTTATTGGAAAAGAAAGCTGGAAAAACTACCATTTTTCTCCGCGACACACAAAATTACGTATATCGTAGGATATACGTTGAGTACAGACGACGAATATTGAGCGCGCTATGACCATATTTGGACATTATCACAGTGTGTTGAATAATGACTATTTCGGGAGTGAGGGGTGAAGAGAGTGAAAACTGAACAACCCAAAC
>NC_090891.1:6792519-6797519 GCF_036669925.1 Montipora capricornis | reverse complement strand
GGCTTTTATAAAACAGGACTTTACGATCGACATTTACCTCAGACAATATTGGGAGGATCCTCGGTTAGCGTTTCAGGAAACCGACATCCAAAAAACACTAACATTAAACAGGCAAACTATCGACGAAATTTGGGTCCCAAGCACGTATTTCTTCAATGCCAAGAAAGCCTACTTTCATGATGTCACGACTGATAATTACTTGTTGCAAATTCAACCAAGTGGAGATGTCTTCTACAGTGTTCGGTGAGTGGACATCCTAGAAAGAATCGCCAGGCGCGCTGCAGTGATTGCATCCTTGCTTTCATGAGGGCCATGTGTTAGAAAACACTTTACTGGGTTAATCATGTATTACCCTCTCAAAATAAAGAACATTGTATTGTATTGTATTGTATTGTATTGTATCCTGTTGTGTACTCTAGACAATACGCTTTGCATATGAGCGCAATGCGTACAAAGCCATGGAAAGATAATATGAAGTCAGTTGCTTGGGTATAGTAGCTACCGCGCACCGGTGGCTTGTATTAGTTGCTGAACACCCGGGATGCTACGCGGGAGGTCTGAAATAATTGAGGAGAAAGTGCTGCCTTTGTAATTACACCCGCAAATAGTTAGACTTTCAAGTCTTTTCGGATAAGGACTATAAACCACAGGCCCAGTCTCACAATATCTTCCATGTTCATACGTTCCCTGTGGGACGTTTAAGAACCCACACACTATTCGAGAAGACTGAGTAGGGGATATTTCTGTTTGAAATCCAAAAATCCTTTGCAAAATCATGTACTGTTAAAGAAACGAGGTTTTTGTTTTTTTGATAGGCTTACAGTGACGATGGCTTGCAATCTTAATCTTCATACGTTTCCACATGACGCGCAAACCTGCACAGTAATGCTGGAGTCATGTAAGTCTAAGCTCCCCAAAATGAAGTAAAGAGTCAAATCTCCACCTTTATCCATCTATATGAAAACATTATTGGAATTTAATTCGGTGCAAAGGAATTATATTTTAATTTAGTCAGAGGAAACCTGTACTTCTGCTAAGAATACAGGGCTAGCAATCTTTTTTCATTTTTCTTTTTTTTTTTCGGGAAAGGTGATATTTTCAGCCTTTCAAATTTCCTGGGCACTAGCATCTTGTGACTTGTTAAGGTTACTCTGTTGGTGTGACACAAAAAAGAGCTGAATAATAGCAATTAGTATAGATACACAGGTGATTGTACAAAATCGCGCGCTCTCATTGGCTCGCTATCTCGGATTATCAGCCGATAATCACCTCGACGGACAAAATGGCTGCCAGTAGTCGTTTTGCCACTGTAAGTGAAGATGATTTCTCTTTGAAATGTTTTTTTTTTCTCTTTTTTGAAAAAATCACCTGTGTATTTATACTAAAACAATTATTCTCCTCAGGCTCAGTGATTATCGGTGAATATTCACCTCGACTTCGTCTCGGTGAATATTCACCGACAATCACGTCGCCTGCGACGAATAATTGTTAATTAGGGATATCGTAGAGCCTCACGATTATTCAAGATGGGGGCGTCCGTAAAATTTGAAAACTTAAACGAGCAATTCTGAGATTATTTAGTTCGGATACAAGCGCTTTATCAGTAAAAATGTAAACCTATGCCACTCAGCCCTTCTCCTCCCTCTCCCCATCTCCCAAGAAAATGTTGAATCTTTTGCGCCGTATGTCCCAAACGGCCTGTATAACTATTTTCTTTTTGACAACATTGTAGGAAAGGGAAGCAAACACCCCACCCAGAAATAGGTTCCCCTCGCTCGATTTTCATACATGGTTTTTTTTTGTATTTCTGTAGCATTTTTGGCGACAGTCCCAACGAACATTGTCTCCCATTGTATGTATTGCACGAATGTGGTGAAGTTGATTTCAGAACCACTCTGAGAAGAAATTCAGTTGGTGTCAAGACCTTGAGTTGCACCAGCAGCATTTGGTCTACACACCAATATTTTTATTTCTTCGTTTTATTCAACTTTAACAGATGGTTATCAAGCCACTGAGGTGTACTACAAGTGGAATTCACGTAATTCCACAGGTGACGTGGTGTACATTGCAGAGGATTTGGAAATGCCACAGTTCATGATTACAAATGTTAAACTTGAGGAGAGAACGAATCTTTACAACATAGGTACATCAATATCATAAGACCTTATGAGCCATTTATTTATAAAAACGCAGTTCATATTTAACAGGCACCACCAATCGCGTTCCCAGGACCTCTCCCTTGGCTTCTTGGCAGCCCAGAACGAGGTTGAAGCACCACGTGACTCTGGCCGGAATGACCTCCTTCCGTGTTCTTCCAGGCGTCCATTGAATTAACGCTTAATACTAGTTTGGGAGGTTATGAACAACACATGACTAATAAGCCAGTTCGGAGTTTCAAGAAACGAATGTGCGCGTCGGGATAAAACAATCATTCTCAATTTTCGCAAATTCCTTAATACAGTTCATTTTGGGGGGTTATTTGCATTTTAAACAATAGATCTCCATTTCACTGAAGCATGATACAGTCCAAAGAGTAATTAACTTGCATTGCTTTTATGTACAGAATATAGCTGCAAGAATTTGCATTGGCAATCTAAATATAGGCTTGCTTTTATCCCGACAGGTGCACGTTTTTGAAACTCTGAACTCGCTTATTCAAATGTTGAGTTTTGAGAAGAGGGAAAACCAATGGTAACCGAAAAAAAAAAACTTATTTAAGGTCCAATTCGGGAATCGAATCCTGGACACAAGAACAGACTGAACACACTGGGCACAAGGAGAAATTCATTTATTATCAATCATTTTAAAGCAAGATTAACTTTTGTACAGGAGCCGTGTTCGATTCGTTTCGTCATGATTTCCATTTTTTTTTCTACAATTTGTAATATATTCTCTACAACAAAATATGTATATTAAATCTTTAGATACAACTATTATTATCAATATTACGATTACCATTATTATTATTATTATTATTATTATTATTATTATTATTATTATTATTACAGATTGTCATACAAACAAAGCGACAAAATCCTTACATATAGGTACAATGTGGCTTATTCTTGAGCTACATCGTTCCATGACTCGACATGTTTTATTTGAGATAACTGAAGCCACTGCCTCGATGACTTTTTAGGGCCTCACTCCGCACTTGTGGCAAAGTTCACATTTCACCGACGTCTTGGCTACTACATGATTCAAACGTACATCCCCTCGATGCTCACAGTGACTATATCGTGGTTTTCATTCTGGATCTCACCGGACTCTCCACCCGCTCGAGTGGGCTTGGGTATCACGACCGTCTTAACAATGATAACAATTTCTAATAGTGCGCGCGCACCGTTGCCTAAGGTTTCGTACACGAAAGCCATTGATTGGTTCTTACTGATGTGCCTGGTTTATGTGTTTGGCGCTCTCATGGAATATGCTCTCGTGAACTTTTACTCGTTTAAGTTGCGATACAAGAGACAAAAGGAAAATAGAAAAGCTGAAAAGGAGGTGAGGAATTTGATACAACGCGATGCCATACGACATGATGACACCACCAAACGTATAGCCTGCGTAGCAAGCGTTTCCGTGGGGGGACACGAAGACTTTTAACGTTTTGGCCTCGCGAAAAGTGGGAGCGAGACAACGAGGAAACGCTTGCGGGCAAACCCCTGAATTTTGAAAACCGCCCACTTGACCTGTCATGCATATCACCGGCTATCATAAATTGACCAAGCGAAAATGAACTTTGGACTAGAGAAGCTAAAACAATTTGACAAGGAAAATAACGATGATATTGACGAATATTAGAAAACAGATATTCTTCCCGAAGGCGGCCTCCAAGTCCAGCTATGGAAATGTTCTCGTAAAGACTTCCCGCGACGATAAGATTGAAACGTCTGGTAAGGCAAATATTCCAAATGCTGTTAACGAAAGTGTTTCTAATAAATGTCAGAGTACCTAAAATCCGAACGAATGTTGTTTTCTAACAAGCCCGCCGAAATTAATAGGTTTTCCAACACAATTTTCTGTTTGGTGGTTTAACCCCGTGGGTTTTACGCCTTGTTTTTGGCGCTTGTATTTTCAAGAAAGTGATGTTAAAATTAAAGTAACAGCCACAAATAGTGTATCGCACTTGCTTCTGCAATAATGTCATGGCTTCGAAATCCCAAAGTGTCGGAATTAAAATACACTACAGGAGCTCCACAGTGGGGCAAAATACAAGTATCTCTTAAGATTGAATATTTCAGGAATCTGTTTACTTGCCAGCCGATGAACCAAAATCTCCATTGAAGACTTCCTTGATTTGATCGTTCGCAATACTTTTGAAAGGACTAATATGCAGGCATTGTTTTTCGTAGGAATTGAAGCTTTTCCCGAAATCAGGGGAAAGAACAGCGAGCAAATTTCCACCTTGGACGAGCCGTTTAATGAATCGAAATTTGTTCTTCTTCTTTTAAGCCGCAGCTAAATCACCTTCATCGACAACGGAACAAACTGACCGATGTAACATTTTTTTAAAAGAAGATTTCTTCGCCATTTAGCCTACATAGTGAGCAATTTCAGCGAGCGAAAAGCGAAATTAGTCTACAAAAGCGAAGAACTCTTACTATGGGGATACATTACTGATCTTGACATGAGGGACTGAGGTGTTAATAAAAAAATCCGAGCCGTGCCAATCAGAGACCCCGTTCGTGGGCAAATGGGATTTCAAAATCGAGGGGTTTGTCCGCAAGCGTTCCTTCTCCTCTCCTCCCCTCCCCCCTTCAATTTCTTTTTGCGCTCCGGGTGATGAGCTCCTGCATCGGATCATTTTGAAACGAAACTGTGATGATACGTCAAAAGGATAAAATCTTTCAGGTTGCCCCACCATTTTTTTTCGCGGATGAAGGCGGCATCAGTTTTGAGTTCAGATTCGGTTTTTGTTTTATTTGAGATCTCAGTGAAATCTAATTATTTAGTTTCGGACTGCGAAAAAGAACGCACAGACAGCGGGTTACTGTTGAACT
>NC_090891.1:6772519-6785019 GCF_036669925.1 Montipora capricornis | reverse complement strand
TACGTGGAAGATCTTTGAGTAAAAACAATCGGACAATATGTCACAATTATTCAGATTTGTGTTGGCCAGTTAATTTAAAAGTGAAAATAATGGGACAGTGGCCATCGCATGTTGCATAAGATACTACTTGGATTTCTGCAAATACGTTTCTGAATTAAATGTCTGTTTAATGAAATCTTCTTTTTTAGAGATGATAAGAATAATACCTTTTTTCCTCGAACTCAACTGAATAAGAGGCAATCCAAACTAACACTTGTTCGGCGACTTAAAGGAAAGGTGAGGTATAAATGATGATTTAATGCGAATAGTTTTTAATTGATCAAGTGTTCTCGATGGTTCTGTTTGTTACGTTTGGCTATTAGGTTACGTCGGTTAGTCGTCAGGTGGCAGTGACCTATGTTGTTCTTCCTGGGGGATGTGTCAACTGGAACAGAAGTCAATACTAGTTCGAATAAGCCAGAGACCTCAGTCCGATATCAATTGGACAGGATGAGCTGAGCAGCTGACAGTGGACATGAAAACCATTTTCTCGGTTAATTACACGCCTTTTCCTACCACGTTTCCGCCTTGTTATCACAACTGACAATAACCACCATCACCTCCCCCCTTTCCTCAACTCAGACAGACGGCATCAAGATATATCGCAAACGCAACACAGCTGTCAACATTCACTCTAAGTTGTGAACAACACAAAGACAGTGTATTGCACAGAAACAAAGAGATAGGTTTCATTTTTTGTAACTTTTACTTTACATTATTTCTATCCTGAAGTATTTCATCCGCGTGCCCGCTGCGCAATATACAAATTTCCTCTAGAATTAGGTTATTCAGTAGAGAGTATTCAACTGTCAAAAAGCCAATTAAAATGTCTTTCGTATCATTTTTTTTATTATAGGAAAACCGTGAAACAGAGGGTAGTGATACGTCTCCTTCTCCTCCAAACAAATTTCACTACTTCTGGGATCCGTATGAAAAAGCCTTCATGACCTCAGGGACTGCATATACTATAGACAAATACGCCCGGATATGTTTTCCAGTGACTTTTGCGGTCTTGAACTCTATATATTGGATTGTCTATGCACCGGACAAAGTCATATTCTAATTGACAGGCGTGGAGGTCTTATGACCCAGGGTGTGATTGGTGTTCAGAAAAGAACGAAATGATCTCCATGACAGGTCACATGATAAATAGAGGATATTACATGGCCGCGCGGGGATATGAATTTTATCTGCGAGTGCTGAAAGTATCTACCGAACGAGTGAGAGATACTTCCAGCACGAGAAGATAAAATTCGTATCCCCAAGCGGCCATGCAATTTTCTATTTATTATATAGATATTGATGAAACATCTAGGTTTAAAACAACTTGTTTTACTTATTTTCGAAATGATTAAAAAGTGGTCACCAACCGCTAAAAAAACAATTATGATAATGTAAAATTTTGCAATAAAAATGTTAATGCAGTAGAGAAGAATTATATTAAAGCACAAAAGTATCTTACAATGAAGAGGAAGCTCGCGTTTTATTGGCTTATCGTGTTCGTTACCATGACGACACCTATATTCCCACATGTGAAAGATGAAAATGATATGTTCACTGCGTGCGGTGAAGGTATGATTTTTTGATAAAAGGACTAATCCTGGTATTTCATCAGTTTCTATATAATAATAAGAAATCTCCCACTCGTCATGGAGAAAGAGACACAAAGACAGACATTCTCACCTGAGGATTAAAAGGAACAGTGGCATGGCAATGTTAGGCTGACCATGAACTGTGTAAACACAGAACTTTAAAGGAGGCCTCTAGAACCGATATTTAATATTCTAGAGTGCTGGGCAAGAGCCGCAGGACAATTGAAGAACATTTCCTGGACCAGCTTTTTCCTCAGGATATAAGCCTTTTTACGAGATAATAACATGCGTGTTTCTCGTTTTGTATTATAAACTAGACATTCTCTTCAGACCCTGTAACTAGCAGCAAACAAATGGTACCCGTAGTTTAAATGATCCTACCCTAGATGGTTTTTACAAGGGTAAATTTGTGACGTAGTCGGGGACAGCTGAGATGACAAAACTTGCGAGAGCCTGTCTTAAATCGTAAGACTTGAAAACATGATAAATCTCAGAAAGCCTGTCTTAAATTAAGACTTGAAAACATGATAAATCTGAAAAGATCAGAGATGTAGATTGCAAACTAGATATCCCCTTTCGAGAGATATTTTGAACTTTAATTTTTCTTCTCTCTTGAGTAAAGTATTGTAAAGTATTGTAAAGTAAGAGCCTTATAAAAAGTTACCCTATAGTAGCCAAAGAGACGTTATGCTGTTTTAGTGAATAGATATTGCCTTGTCCTATCTTCTCCTTCGTTGTTCGTTGTTGCTGAAAGAGTGACCTTCATTGTCAGCCCAATGTTATCGCTGTTCGTAGGTACCTTATGCACGCATTTGATTGGCTCTAGGTTCTTGATTGGTAGTTAGTTTCTAAATGTTTTATTGCAGGATAGACACACCGACGACGCCATTTCGCTTCTTTGTCATATGTGGCATACTCTGGTAGGATATTGAGGTTCCGATAAGCGGGACTGGTTGGAAGTCGGGTTGTGCGGCGTCCCATGAGCATCTGGGTGGGTGGTAGGTCAATTTGGTCAATAGGAGTATTACGGTAGTCAAACAGTACAAGGCAAGGTGAAAATCCTTTCCATAAATTTTGGCTTTCTTTAGAATGTTCTTGGCTGTTTGAACAGCTCTTTCCGCAAGACCTTTGCTCTGTGAATATCTAGTTGGCGATCTGACATGTTAGAAGGTAAAGGTAAAGGTACACGTTATTTAACGTCGGAAGTTCCTTTACTCTCTAGAGAGTACTCTCCCAGGAAGCCGACGGTGCGCTCATTTTACCCCCCCCCCCCCCCCCTTCTTTCCATCAGTGCTCCGTTTTAAGGGTGTTTAAAGCTACCTAGGCTACACTGACCCGTAATGTTCAAATTCTGCGCCATTGTCACTGACGATGACTTCAGGTATTCCATACCGGCCTAAGTGAGTTTTTATGTGGTTGATCACTGTCTTGCTCCTACTGTTTGGCAAGTGTGATATTGCAAAGAACTTCGAGTAGGAGTCAGCTGTAACCACATATTTTTTCTGTCAAGTTCAAACAGATCGACTGCTATGTTCTGCCATGGCCGCTCAGGAGTTTCATGTCTGTTATGTGCTCATTCATTCCTGAGAAAAACAAGACAAGAAGTCTATAGCTCCTCTTTTACACTTACACTTTTCTATGCCTAAGTGGCTGCTGTGTATTTGACTAAGCATCTCTCATCTAAGAGAAGTGGGTACAATCAATCTCTCTTCCCTCACTAACACATCACCATTGCCTGAAATTTCGAATTCCTCTTTAATGTTTGATCCATTTTCGCTTTACTGCTTAGCTTCTGCAAAGCTGGGTCTTCCTCTTCCTTTGTTGCTTGTCGAAACTGCTGCAGCCTTTCATCACTTACTGGCGATTTTTTTAAGGGCAAAGACTTCAAATTCATCTACGCGTCAGACTTGGTTTCAATCTTCTCCTCCAGAGCGCGGCTAAGATCGTCAGCAATGTGCAAGTTCTTGACAGGAGCATATTCAACTTGCAGGTCATATCGCTGAGGCTTAAACATTATCCCTTTCAACCGTTGCGGCGCATGGAAAAGGGAGTTATTTTATCATAGACTGAACACGGTTAAAGACAATTATCCCATTCCCATTTCAGTTCTGTTCTCCTAATACCCACTGAGCAAATCCCAGTCCCAGGGACTCAATCCCATCTTCCCAGGGCAAAAACAGGCCAATCCCAGTCTTCATTTTACCCCATCAGGACTCTCAATATTATTCAAACTTGATAATCTACTTTTGGCTTCAATTTGAGAAAAACACATTTAAAGCATGGGGAATGTTGACTTCCTTTCTGTTCTTTCGAAGACTATATTGCAGCAAAGGCCGGTGTAATTCTTCCTCTGAAATTCACTGAAAAATGCAATGTTGTAAGCTTAACATTTTAATTTGTAATTGAGATAATCTAGCATTTTGTCGTTGGACAGGTTGGCAATAGATTTTAAAAGAAAAAAAAAAGAGAAAAATACAGTATTCTTTTAACGTATTTGCCCATGAAGGTTTCTTTGGTGACTTTTTTTCGGGTAATCTTCAGTTGCAATGTATTTCTAGAAATGCGCGCTGTAAAATGATGATAAGTAAGCTTACGTTATTTTTTTGATGGAGTACGAACAGTTATTCAAAACATGCATTCATGAAACTTTCAGTTTTATCAGCACATATACGTCCTTTGTCTTATACAGGAAACCAATATGCATCGGTTTTCATTGACATTTGAAAGAATCAGCTATTTAGCTTTCAAAACATCAGGGAAGTGAGCACCAAAGTACTTTCAACCACACGGCCATAGAGTCCGATAACGGAATCGCTAATGAGATGAGATGCTCCAGATGGCATATCTCCATTTACAGAAATAAAATCAAGTTGCACGTGCACGTCATTGTAAGAAAAAGAGGCAACAAATTTCTTCCCACGTTAATGACGGATGAGTAGGGACCTTTAGCATCAGGTTTTTCATGGGAAACCGCAAACTGTAAACCGCAAAACATCACGTGACCAAGGTCTTGCCGTCGCGTTTGCGGTTTGCAGTTCACGTTTTAACCGTGGAGAAGACCTCTAGCGGTAAGTAACAAACGGCAAGGTTTTTTTCCACTGAAAATTGTACAGCCTCACGTTTAAAAGCACGAAGTAGCTTTCCATATCCACCTTCTATGTGCTAGTTAGATTTTTGAACTCGAATGAATGAAGTATTTATATTTTTTGGGCGATCAAAGTGATACACTTCCACTTGACAAAAAAACAACATGGCGGCATCAAGCCGAACTCCTTGCTAAAGTTCGAAAGCCAGGAAACCTGAAACTGAAAACGGCTAACCGCAAACCGCAGTTTGCGGTTTCCCGCGAAAAACCTGATGATAAAGGTCTCTAGTCTCGAGGACTTCGCGAGAGCTGCGCGGAATCACGATGGCGTTTTCACTTCCGGCGTTTTAACAGCCAATCAGATCAGAGTTTGGTCGGCCACAATTTGGCCGAGGCCTAATTTTAGCGAGTGACAGCATAAGGAAATATATGGGCGAAGCTTAAAATGGACCTGATCGCAGGTTAAATAAGGCCTAAACGGCTGAATTCATCCTCTGCGGTTTTCTGCCCCATTTCCTTCAAATGAAAGTGGCTTCGGTGGTGGAGCCTGAATCATTATTCTTCTGAGCCCATGTTATGATTCTAATATTTTTAATTTTGCCAAAAAGTAACAACATGGTTGTAAACAACTACAAGTAACGTGGTCACACCATGGAATAATGTGACCAGAAAGGGCGGGAAATTACATTCCGCTACAGCACCCTTTCATCATGACAGATATATTTAGAGGGATTTCAAACATTTGTAGCAAAATCTAAATCTAAAAAATTCTTAATTTATTGCAATTCAGTTACATCGATACGTAGACAATTTAATTGAAGAAAACTGAGAAATGAGAAAAAATGGGACTGAGAGAACTCGAATACTGATTGTCATTGTGATTGTCATTGGAATGGACCATTTCACGCTCTTGAGTGCATCATGGGTAATTAGGGCAACCTGGCGGGAAATTAAAAGGTAACTATGGAAATTCAAAGCAAAATAAACTGTAAAATGACTCTGCTTTCGCCTTCATAACCCAAATAAATAAGTTCAAGTTCACACCTGAGATGAATTGGAGTTGGTATCTATTTTTTGGAATTCCTAAGTATTCCTTTTTTGTCTCCATGCATTCTCAGTAGTTTTGTGCCTCTGGAATTACATGAAATCAATTGGCAGAAATCAACGATATTACACAAGGTTTCGAAGTCATCTTGACTTCATTTTCAAGTGATAAATGTAATGCTCGTTTCAAGTTTAAATTAAGTGGTTAACGGTTTATGACGTCAACCATCGAAACGAAACGTCGTGCAATATCGCTGATTTTTGTAATCAAATGTATTCCAACTTTGTTTAATGAAATAATTTCTTCAATAGCCATTCTCTTCAACTTTATTCTGCCCCACCTTTGAGTGCATATCTTCTGTTTTGGAAAATAAAAAACCTAAAGTTGCATATCATGAGTACTTTTCATCGTTTTGAACTTCCACACAAGTCTTTGAATTCCTCTCCATCTTGCCCTGATTACCCATGTGCTCCCAAGAGTGCGAATTCGTTTGTAAAGATTGTGGTTGGAATCACTGTGGAGGAACTTTATCAAACGACTTACCCTTAAATCGGAAAGATAACATTAACCGACTGTTAAAACAAGGGATTAATCTACGTTTTGCTCGGATTTGTGCTGTCGCATTAGATTAGGAATACATTTTTACGCAGTGTTAGACACTTCTGAAATCGGTTGGTAGTTTTTCATATGTAGCACAGTGCAGGTTCTTTATTTTGGGCCGACAGGGTTACTGTGCCGGGCCACGAACTCTTAAGTTTTCTGTCATTACGGACTTCCACACATATATTATAGCTATTGCGTTTTTTTAAACTTCTGTTCGTTTTTCTATAGTTGAACGTTAACTGTGTTTTGATGGTTAATTCACTAGTATATCCCCTGAATTCGAACTCACTGACTGATCTCAAATATTTCATAATAAAAGCAACTTCTTTCCAAAGATGTTTGGTGCAATTACATTTTAAAAGCATCACACCTCAGTCGATCATGTAATGTTATACTAACGGGTGAAGTTTCAACTTGGGGAGAGGAAAACAAAATACTTTTAAATCAGACCTGGTCATTTTAAGTTACAATGCCAAGAAGCCTTACATGACATAGTCTTCTTAGTTCATAAATGTCTTCAACTGTTCATATTATTGTTTGTTGTTTTTACTGTAAATAATATTATTTAAAAAATGCATTTCACATAAAAATCACCTAGAAGCCTTCAGGATCTCACAACGTGGGCGAACAACAGATACCCCGCCCCCTTGAATAATCCTTTTCTCATATGCAATTATTTTTAAGATTCATGTCCTCCAAGGTTTTTGCTGGTTAATTAATGAATATGTCACATAAAAGGTGGCATATTGTACGGTGATTGGGTAAAAGAGCAATATCTAGAGAGCAAGCTTTTTCCAAATAAAGACTGTCTGAGAATTCAATTATTCCAAAGACACGAATGGCAGAAAAATTCTCAGTGTCATTAGCTCCCAATAGGGACTAGGGAGCTTAAGCACGCGCGTTTGTGAGACGCGAACAGCAACTGGAAGTGAGCTGCTTTCTCTTTTAACCTGTTTTCACGCAGTAACTTTTCTCCATTAGAGATGATTAGAACAAAAATCTGGGAGACGCCACTGTCATGGCACGCGAAATGGCTAAAAGAGTACTTTAGCACATATTTTTGCGGCGCTCTGCACAACGACGCATGGATCGCCAAATTTGAGGTTTTAAAGACAACGTGAGCGTACAAATGCAAACCTTTCATAAGATACATATTCATTGCCGTGACATTGGCATCTTAGAAAAATTCCCATGTCCTGCTCTCGTCTGAATTTGTAGCTCAGTCAGTAGAGCAGCGGTGATCTAACCCGAAGGTCGTGGGTTCAATTCCCATCCTGGTCGGTTTTTCTCTGTCCTTCTGTGGGCCCATTTCGATTAGTAGGGCTAACGCTCACATGGTATATATGGGTGGAAAACTAGCACTTCACATTACCCTCTAATAGTCAAACCTTTCATAAGATATCCTTTAACACTCTGAGATCACTCGTATCGACTTATTTTTAGGATACTTCGCCTGCGGCGTGAACGAGATAGAATAATCGCGAAAAACTTGCGACAGTCCAAACGATATTTGGAGCGGACATTTTCGTCGACGTCGACGTCGTAGATCTTAAAAGCGACCTTCAGATTGGCGTACAAGGACGACTTCGAGTACCATTTCTCAGTTCTGAGCATGCGTGTTTTGAAACTTCTCGCTCTTTAAACGTAATGCGCGAACCCAGTTCAGAAAGCTCGTACTCGCAGTCGTCAGTTTTCGTACTCCAAACTGAAGGTCGTTCAATTCCCTAATGTCGTTGGTAAATGGCCTGAGTAATTGATAGTCTAGTCCTCTGGGTTAGTACGCATAGTAATCGTACAGTGCAGTACACAATCCATTTTCACGGATTTGTTTGAATATGCTATTTTCCTCTTTGGTTGGATCGCGAAGGGGTTGTATTTGGATGCAATAAAGCACTGAGTAAGGGCATCTACAAAAAACGCATTTTAGAGGACGGTGCAGCCTACTGATTCGTGTTCTGTCCATTCTGCCTTGTTTCTTCATGCGTACTCCACGTCTGTACAGATTATGTTTTCTCGCGGTAGTAATTGAGAAAGTGCAGTTGGGCCTTTGAAAGGAAAAATTGCAGTTGGACACCTGCCACACGTTCTAAAGCACTGAATGCACTGAATATTTGATGACTCAGAAAAATCGGAGTGTCAGTCCTAGAAGGATTTCAACCCACTTCTCTGCAAGCTCTAATCATTGACTGAGCTACTGTGGCTCGGTTCAATACAACTCATAGTTTAATTACATTTTCATCCGAAATAACTGCAGAAAGAGCAATGCATCTCTCCTTTCATCATGCAAACAGGTGCTTATTTATTGTATCTTTATATTTGCTGTCTTTCCCGACGGTTAAAATCTATTCAAGAATTTTATACTCACGCCGCACACGTTGTAGTGTTGTTTAAAGTAACAATTCATTTTTAAACGATGTGAGAACACCACGACCTTACACTTACTTTAAATAAGTGAACCCTTGTCACATCTTGAGAAATTGTAGCATTTCGTAGGGATACCCTAATAAACTAAAAGTAATAGCACCGGATCATTATGAATTGGTCGCAGCTTTTGAAGTTTGGTGAAATTTCTTTCACTTGCTCCAGTCAGACAGGCAAATCACACATTTATCACTATTGGATTCCATAGACTGCCACTCTTAGCATGAACCAATCACAGCTTTCAGTCCATCCCGTAAACCAACCAGTATACACAATTGAATGCGAAAAAGGTCACAGGAAAGCCAATCCGAGAGATTCTGTCTATGATAATTGGATCTTGAATAGGGAACCAATGGTTTTCTTTCATTTCCACGCCCAAAGTTTTGAGTTCCATATCCGGTAACTCATCTTTCTCTTTTTTGTGACACAGCCGCGTCAGCGTGCTTCCTCGTCGGGAAGAACAATTCGCGCCAAGGAAGGAGGGGAATTCTTCAGACTCTCTTCCGTCCTCCTATTTAAGATAACGAAGAAAATCAGATGAAATGAACCAATACGAAGATGCTTTGAATTTCCAGAGGTCTAATTTGTCCAAATACATTTTTATTTCCCAAGTTGTCAACTATTCATTTTGGTGAACGAACAGAGAAATGTCGGGATTTTAGAACTATTCAACGTTTACATATTGAGTTATATTAAAGGCCTTCGACCAAGCGAATTTACTACTACTACTACTACTACTACTACTACTACTACTACTACTACTACTACTACTACTACTAATAATAATAATAATAATAATCATAATCAACTTTATTAACAAATTCAAAGAAAAATCTTAAATTTACAATAATAATAATAATAATAATCATAAAATAATTAATCATTTAATACGCATTATAAAAAAATGCCACTACATATGTGTCTTTCTCTTTGGTCTTAACATACTAATTAATAGAAATCCATAAAAACTAAAAGGTTTCGTACTATACTAGACCATTATTAAAAAAAATCCATTACATAAGTGTCTTTCTCTTATAATAATAATAATAATAATAATAATAATAATAATAATAATAATCATAATAATAATAATCATCATCATCATAATAATAATAATGATGATGATTGAAGTGTTATAACAAAGGAACAACACACGCAAGATGGCGGATCTACACAACACTACTTTATTCCCCACACCACGTGCGTGGTGCAACCGCTGACCTGATGTTACATCTCCCTTTTTTTTTTTAGCGAAAGAAAAGCAAGTAAACAAAGGAAACACAACTTTGTTTTGAGTTCCATATCCGGTAACTCATCTTTCTCTTTTTTGTGACACAGCCGCGTCAGCGTGCTTCCTCGTCGGGAAGAACAATTCGCGCCAAGGAAGGAGGGGAATTCTTCAGACTCTCTTCCGTCCTCCTATTTAAGATAACGAAGAAAATCAGATGAAATGAACCAATACGAAGATGCTTTGAATTTCCAGAGGTCTAATTTGTCCAAATACATTTTTATTTCCCAAGTTGTCAACTATTCATTTTGGTGAACGAACAGAGAAATGTCGGGATTTTAGAACTATTCAACGTTTACATATTGAGTTATATTAAAGGCCTTCGACCAAGCGAATTTACTACTACTACTACTACTACTACTACTACTACTACTACTACTACTACTACTACTACTACTACTACTACTACTACTACTACTACTACTACTAATAATAATAATAATAATCATAATCAACTTTATTAACAAATTCAAAGAAAAATCTTAAATTTACAATAATAATAATAATAATAATAATCATAAAATAATTAATCATTTAATACGCATTATAAAAAAATGCCACTACATATGTGTCTTTCTCTTTGGTCTTAACATACTAATTAATAGAAATCCATAAAAACTAAAAGGTTTCGTACTATACTAGACCATTATTAAAAAAAATCCATTACATAAGTGTCTTTCTCTTATAATAATAATAATAATAATAATAATAATCATAATAATAATAATCATCATCATCATAATAATAATAATGATGATGATTGAAGTGTTATAACAAAGGAACAACACACGCAAGATGGCGGATCTACACAACACTACTTTATTCCCCACACCACGTGCGTGGTGCAACCGCTGACCTGATGTTACATCTCCCTTTTTTTTTTTAGCGAAAGAAAAGCAAGTAAACAAAGGAAACACAACTGAAAAAATTACAGAATTTACAAACAGTGGCAATGCAAAACTTCAGACAACATGACCACTGGAGTAGTGTTTCTGTTTCTAAATTGAACACAAGACTTTGTGACATGTTACAAACTGTTCCCACTGTGGCTAAAACTTGACATAGTCTTTGAACCTTGGAGGTTCTCTAACTGTCCTACCGGACAGTGTGGTAGCAGCCATAGACATTTTGACTGGTGTTGACCTAGGATTATGCAGGGCTCCTGCACCAGACATCTCAACTTCAGTGTCTGTTAGGTCTTCATCTGATGGGGCTGTGTCTTCATCGGATGGGGCTATGCATACAAACTCTGATGCCTTGGGCTCTTCAGTTCTTAGCAAATGGCGACGATTTCTTCGGTACTCTCCCCGCTCTGTTTCAACCTTGTAGGATCTAGGTAACGGAAGAATCTCCGTAACTTTAGCAGGCTTCCACTTGTTGCCTTCTCGAACTCTTACAAACTCGCTATTCATCAGCGGTGGCAGTTCCTTCGCTGTTGTGTCGTGCTGCAGCTTCTGCTTTCTTTGCCTTTCTTTTAACTTAGGCAAGACTTCTTCAGGATCATACAGTTGGGGCTTTAACATTTCTCTGGTCATTGGAATTTGGGTTCTCAAACGCCTTCCCAGTAACACCTGCGAGGGTGACAAGTTGACTTCATCCAAAGGAGTATTCCGATATGAAAGGAGGGCTTTGTATGGGTCTTCAGCTTTCTCAAGCATTGACTTGACTGTTTGGACTGTTCTCTCCGACTGACCATTTGACTGGGAGTACCCTGGACTTGACGTGACATGATGAAAGCCCCAGTCCTTCGAAAACGTTTTAAACTCTGCAGAACTGTAACATGGACCATTGTCCGAAACTACCACTGAGGGCACACCATACCTTGCGAACTGAGACCTGAGTGCAGTAATTGGTCATGGAAGGAAGTAAGGTTAGTTCTGGCCACTTGGAGTAATAATCAATAGTAACAAGGTAGTTTCGACTATTCTTGTGTAGGATGTCTGTGCCAACCTTAGGCCAGGGTAGTGGTGGGATCTCGTGTGACCTCAGTGGTTCAGGCTGCTGACTTGGTCTATTTTCTAAACATACTGGACAGTTCTTAATCTTCTCTGTCAGATCCACTGTCATCCCAGGCCAGAATAATACTTCACGTGCTCTCGCTATTGTCTTGTTGATTCCACGGTGTCCCTCATGAAGTTTCTCAACCATCTCCCCTCTCAAACTGCTAGGGACAACGATCTTTTGCCCCTTTACGATAAGTCCATGTGCTACCGATAATTTATCTCTGTAGTTCCAGAATTCCTGTGCATTGAAGGAAACTTGACCTCTGGAATCTGGCCAACCAGACAACATTATTCGTTGATTTTCGGACAGGATCTCATCTTCCTTGGTTGCTTCAACGAACTTGGCCAACTGTTGATGTCTAACTGCTCAGCATTTGTCAGGTACTCTTCTAAATGGGCTCGTGATAGAGCGTCCGCTAAGTGT
>NC_090891.1:6750019-6765019 GCF_036669925.1 Montipora capricornis | reverse complement strand
CCCCTAATGGAACTGTATCCTTCTTGACACTTATTAGAGCATACCTTTGGATGCTTTGAGATCTTCTGTTCACTCTAAACGCTGAGCGTTTTTATCGATAATACATCACCTTGAGAAGGGGCATTAAAGATGAACCAAAATAATTTCATTCACATCAACAAATAACCCATCCAAACTAAAACGATGAAAACGAGTGATTTTAAAGTTTAACCAGGCTTTTCCCCATTCTATTTTAAAATGCATGTTTTCATTCCTCGCTCACGTTCCTACTCTCTGACGTCATCGTTTACAGAAGTCTATGTATTAGCCCGAAGGAACTATAACGGACCAAAACGAATGGTTTCGAATAGTTTCTCATTCAAGACTTGTGATAAGCTGGAACGGTCTGGTTTCGCGGGAAAAACAATCTAAAGATAACTCGGTCTCTAAAAATGCCTTTCCACAAATACAACGTCACGGGCTCCTGGAAATATTCGGGACGGGTCCCGTGTCATAATGGCGGCTAAGCCAAGTTGGCAGAGGGAAGTTATTTTCCTTGACTATTACGGATTATTAACGGCACCCCAGTAAGTCAGTCAGAAGAAGAACAGGTCCTTTGACATCGAGCAGAAATGCTATGCTGCAACTGGAGGCTCAAGCGGAGGATAGACTATAAAATAACGCTATAGTGACGTATACTTTAAAAGAGTTAAATTATAAATTAATCCTCACGGAACAGAACGAAGTCTAACCTAATATTCCCTCATAGGAATAAGGAAGACAACCTAACATCAAAAGACAACCAAAAGTTACTTTTACCAAATTTTGAATAAGCCTTGTGTCTTTGGTAAATCTATGCATATATTGGGCCAATTGAATCTAAATCTCCTCAGAGCTAAGTAACTATTGATATTCTCATAATTCTTGCTTTCCTTGCAAATTTATATTTTGCACATAGTATGTTTGCATCTTTCTGAGGATGTTTACATTGATTCGCCTACCATTTTTCAACTTATTTCATATTGGTCAGTAATTTTGCAATTTTTATTATCGATAGTTTCTCTGACTTGTGAAACTATCGATACTTTTTCCTGCATTCATTTCTGCGTACCCTTTTACTCCTGTGTGATCATGTAACTGTTCAACATGTCTATCTGATATGTGCACAATTTCTAATTTGCTCGGAATTGTGTATATTTGATAAATTCGGACACTGTGTCCCAGGACTCGTGGTAGCAGAGAAAAAAAAGGGAAGATAAAAATCATACCCGTGGATAGGATTTGTCCACGGAGTTTCAACTCTATGGGAACCACTTCACAACTGAAGATAGAGAAAGTGCTCTCTCTCAAAAAAAAAGATTTATTTATTGCTGAGGGGTAATTAGGCCTAAGCTAGCTTAATTAAGGCTAGGTTTTAAATTTTAAAATAGTTAGCTTTGTCGTGAAATTTGGTAACCGACTAGACTGCAAAACAGACGTATTTTTGCGTTGGACGAATCCGTTTTTTTTGAGCGAAAGGTCTGGAGCGAGGGTGAAAACGAAGAGTGAGACTGGAGCGTTTTCTCCTCGCCTCACAAGCCCTAAGTGCGAGAAAACCGACTGTTTTGCAGTCTAGTAACCGTCCTTTTCCAGCGTTTAATGTTGTTTGTTGCCGAGTGATTATACTTTGAAATCGAGATGAATAGCGAGATTGAAATGATTGAATAGCGAGATTGAAAAAAAAAAATGTTTTAGTCTATACACACAAAGTTATCTCAACAACACTCTATCTAAACATTTGCAGAAGAAAACCATTGAAATGTGATTTGAGCTATGAGCTATGATTATCAAAAAAACTGAACTACGGTTATCAGATTTCCAGCAATTCATTGGCTCGCCGGACGCGGGCTATCAGTTCATATACCTGCGGTACCAAATATGGTCAAGGAATGCGTCAGCAATAAAGCGAGCAACATTTTTTTCAGCTGTGAAAAAAATGGCCGACAAACGCCAAATAAAATCAACATGGAAGAGTTGTTGATCCTGGAGTTTTAACAACAGAATTATTCTACCCGGGCTGGATATATATAGAGGATATGACATGGCCGCGCGGGGATACGAATTTTATCTTCTGAGCAAATTCGCTAAAAGGACAATTGGCTTGTTTTCATATGTATATGTATATACGGGGAATGATCCTTCGAAAATTCAAAATGTGATCATTAGTTGTTTTGCCACCTGAGAACTGATCAGTTTTTCTTGGCTGATAACTCGCTCCTTATCAAAGCTGAAAGGCATAAAATAGCATATTTCACTGAAATAAACAAGCTCTTTTACCTTTTGAAGTCAATTTGTAAATAGCATGATGCCTTCTGTGAGCAAACTCGTATGTTTATGAAACAAAATGTAAACAATGACGTCATCAAAGATTCCCTTATGACTATTCTTGTGTGATATATTGATATCCCTATCGTTACTTTTTACTTTATATCTTTTGACTTATTCAATTGTTGGTTTTCACTCAACAGCCATGTTTTTCACTGAAAACAAAGAAACCGTTTGCATAACAATAGAGTTTAATTCCCGGAGCATTTGGTCGAGGCAACAATATGGCCGTCCTTTCTTTGTTTAGAGGCACCAACATGGTGGCCGTGACCTCATGTGAAAACCGAGGATTTGACAAGCGGTTATACAAACCATTTCTAGTCCGTCGCTACCTCCTCCCCCCTCTCCTCCGTTCCCTCCCCCCCCCCCACGAACCAAGGCTATCGGTGTGTAGCGCTCATTTCTGTTCTTTGTTGTCACTAAATGACTGATGGATTGACAAATTTCACTGAGTACTTACAACTCTCTAAAGCCAGAGTACACCTTTGCGTGTCATGAGGAAATTTACGTAAATTCAGCTTACATGACGTAGAAATCGTAAGTCTGAAAACAAACAGAACAAGAAGCTTTTGAGTTAGCAGACAACAAGCTCGCCAAGGAACCAAGGAACAGGGGGAAAAAACTTTGGTCGGCAGCACGTACATGAATGTCAACTGAATAAATAACTCTCCGTACGATTAAAGGCTACTACAATCAAAAATCGCCTCGGGTGTTTCTCACATTTCGAACATTCTTGTGCTTAATACTTGGCGTGGTTTTGACAGATAAGGATCGAGGAGAAAGTGACGTCATTTAGTCACTAGCTCATTAAAAATGCTCTGTGTGAAGGCGGCTGAATTAGTATGAAAAATACGAATGAAAAACTCTCCTGCTGCACACTAATTAAGTCGAATTCACACACTGCACTTTTAGGCAGTAGTTTAGCAGCTCTTGTAACCTGCTTTTGTTTGGTATTGTAGGCAGCTTCTATTGTTTTTAAGTCCTAGCCATCGTTTCAATTCTTTAGTCTTTTGTTTTTGACTAGGGTGCAGCGAGCCAATCACTTTTCAAGGTAGTGAGTAAATGACGTCCCCTTCTCCTCGAGCCAGATCGCTGAAAGGTTATCGGCCGGAACCGCACCCGTACCAAGTAATGGCGGAACTTTAAATGAAAAAGCGGAGCTAAAATAAATAGTCTTCCTCTTGAAATTGCTGGTTGAGTTTGTTGGTTCTCTACTCTGCAGCGAGAGGTTTTTCTCCGGATACTCTGGTTTTACACATCAAAAACCAACATTTCATTTGATTTGCTCTAATTTGCTGTCTGCGCTAGAAGACTAGACACTTAAATAAAGTTCCATTCCTTCTCTTTCTTCTTAGGCAGGGTTGGGGTGATGGGTTTGCATGCGGTTGAATGGGGTGCCTGTGAACTAGCTTGATAGTTCAGTGCACTTCCACTATAAACAAAACATTTACATTTACATTTTTTTTCTTACGGCAGTTCAATAGACCTCTTTACAGTTTTGTGCTTAGTTACCTGGCCTTTAAATGAAAGTGAACCTGGTGTTGACCTTGTTATGATTCGGACCTGCTTTCTTTTCCTATGTTAATGTTGTTAAGTGAAACTATGATCTTCGCAGTTATGAGCGCAATTTTTGCAATTGCGTAGAGAAGCCTTAATGATGTTGTTGTCATGCTAATTATAAGAATTTACAAAAGAAAAGCAGTGTCTCCGGCTAGGACCCGAACCCGGACCACTCGATCCCGAGTCGAGCGCACTAACCATGAGGCCACCGCGCCTCCCAGGTTTATTTCAGAGCGTGACCAGAATCATGACACAAAGAAAGAGCAAAAGGCTGTCTACAACCCCCTCGCAATATGATTGGTTTACTTCCCAAAATGAGCGTTCCTGATTGGCTATTACACTGAGTGACAAATTGACGCGAGCATGACGCAAGCTGCGTTGTCTAGACTCTTACCGACAAAGGCAAATTAGCCAATAAGATTGCGAGATTACAAGCAATTGTGGTAAAAAACCAAATTTTCGTGTATGGACCAACTGACTTTGAACTCACTTACTGGCTTCGAGAGTTCTTGCTGACTTACTGGCCGACTGAGTGACTTACTTAATTACCAACTGACGGACAAATCGATTAACTAAGTGGTTGTTTTATTGGTTGGATGATCAAATTAATTGAATTGCTCTCACTGTGCTATTAAAGTGTGGGATAGGTTAAATCAAGAGAAAATTAGGGGACAGAGAAGGAGGCCCAGGGCGTTGGCCGGGATATGTCATGTCCACGAAAGTTATTTATAGAAGAGCGGAAGTCTTTGTTCTAGCGGAAGTCTGTCTTCCGAGACGTCCACATGCAGTCTTGCCCCGCTCACAGGTTTTAGTGAAAAGAGAAAATGGCGGCGCACGTGGAAGGCTGATGAATATTTATTTTCTTTCAAACATCAGGCCGAGGTTGGCCTGCATGCGGACGTCTCGGAAGACAGACTTCCGCTAGAACAAAGACTTCCGATCGTCTAAAAATAACTTTCGTGGACATGACATATCCCAAGGGCTGGACCGGCAGCCTCCCTCTCTGTCCCCTCATTTTCTCTTGGTTAAATTGGTCAGAATGCCAAAAAAAAAAATCTTTTTTTCAAACATATCAGACAGCTTCATTGCCTTTAATCCCTGTTAAGTGAAATTTAAGAGATAAAGACTCCAAAAACGTAACTTAGGAGCTGCAACAGCAAGAGAAACAGCGAACATTGGTATGCCCTATTCGATTCTAACCACCGTTAAGGTGGCTGACTTTTCTTACCTTACGCTGTAAAATATGCTTCCATTGGGTCGAATCTGGAGAAGGTAGTTCTCTGTTGTCACGTCATGCATATACGCTCTCTTAGTGTTGAGAAAATAAGTACTTGGAATCCAGATTTGTTTGTTAATGTTACTGCTCAGGGTTAGGATAGGGTCAGAGGTCAAATGAGCAAAGGCTAGTCGTTCATCTCTCCAATATTGCCGCAAATAAATGTCAATTGTAAATTCCTGCAAATGTGAAAATCATCATCATCATTTATTTGCCTTTATGTGTATCACAGATTTTAAAAAAGCATACAGCAGGTTGTTAGGCGAGGAGACCTCAGGAAACCACCAGGCTTATAGGAGAGGCCACCTCGAGATCACAATATTAAACAAAAATAAGGGCTACGAAGGAGTGCGGCAGGAACTAACTCAGAAACTATTTTAATAAAAACTCTAGCACTTTGTTCTTAAACATAGGAAAGCTTGACAAATTGGTAAATAATGAAGGATGTAAATAATGAAGGGATTTATTTACCAGTTATGACTCGGGAATAGTCGAGAAAAATCTGATAATTACTTAACAGAAGTCGAGCTTAAGAGACATTTTGTGAGTTTTAGATGAGAGAGGTTTAGAACAAGGTTCGCAAAGTAAATTGCCCGTATTTGTCCATTCACCACAGAATCAATGACAGGTCTTCCTATTACTGGTTCGGATGCTTTGTTGTTAATCACTAAACTGACATATACATATTTTTATTTTTAAATGACATGTACCCCCCTGCATACTGCTGGGATGGGAGAAAGGTGGCATTTTAGAAATGGACGTCAAAAAATTAAGATAGAATTGAGTGTTTTGATCAAAAGAAGTTTCCTAACAGACAAATGAAACGTACAAGGGGATAGATGATTTTGCACTTCATCCTTTATTTTAGTTTATTCATTTATCTATTCCACTCTTTACTAGTATGTTTAATTTATTAATAAATTAATTTTACAGATTTATCTATTTTAAAGGGGCACTGTCATGCTAAATTCGCTGTTTTGAGGTCAAAATCAAAAGTACATTAGCTCACACGTACATCACTCCTGACAACCCAATGACAAGATATAAAATATATTTATGGTACAAAGAAGTATTCGCATTAATTTTTGGCGGCTTTCTAAAGACACCCAGTGTGCTGGTCAAACAGCGAAAGCCTGCCGACTTCCCAGTTTCTACATGGTTAAAGCCAGGTCGATCAAGAAAAATCTCGATGAATTTTCTGAACAATTGACGACGAGCGGCATGGATGTCGGTGTTATTACAGAGTCCTGGTTGCACAGCTACATCGACAGTGCTTATATAAGTATTCCGGGCTACGTCCTTTACCGGAGAGATCACCACAGGAATCCCGTGTTAGCGGAGAACTGATCTAAAACATCCTGTTTTCGAATGCATGTGGTTATGGCTTCGGCCTTACCGGTTACCACGTCCACTCTCAGGCAAAAAAGAAAGAATAGCTTCAGTGCACTTTAATGGTTATTGACAACAAAACTACAGCATCACTTTTCGATCTTCATTGATGCAAAGACGTATTTTAGTGTTTTGAAGTTAGACTAAAATGGCGTGACCCTGCCTTTTAATACGTACCATTTTAACTTCTTCCATGGCCCAAATATTGGTAACATACATGTCAACTCGGATTTGCCCTGGAGTACCTAAAGGTTTGAGAAAAAAGAAATAAACTTATCTGGATATCAACGCCCCTGAAGGAACTGAATTAATGACTTTAAGAGGGTAGCACGGAACAGTTTTACGACTAATAACCCTGTAACCCTAAAATCAAAGCAAACATTGGTTTTGAGCAGTGAGGAAAAACCAGAGCACTCAAAGAAAAAACCTCTTTAAGCAGAGTAGAGGACCATTCAACTCGACCCAAATACAACCCCAAGTCTAGGAGTCGAACCCGGGCAACATTGTTTGAAGGCGAGTGCTCTCATCACTGCGCCATCCCTGCTGTTGTAAGCAACTCGCAAAGGAAATAATCATACGATTTCGAAGGCTAAGGTAGACCATATTGGTACATGCTCATAGTATTGCACTGGAAAAAGTTTGCAATGGAGGCTAATGTTGGGGGGGGGGGGGATATGTTAAAAAGTATTTGCATTTGAAAAGATTCTCCCGCATTAGCCTCCATTGCAAGCTACAGTTCCAGTCCAATACTGAGAATACGATTATGGTCAATTAAAGACGTGGGGAATATGAAAAAGTAGATAGGTGACGCAACTAGATATTTATTGATACACTAATTAAAATATTACTTATCAAGTTAACGGTAATTCTTTAAAAAAGAACAATGAGGATCCAAATGATTGTTACATGTACAATGGATTGAACAACAATCAGATTTCAATGTGACCATATATTTCGATATTTATGTGGCATCGATAATAGAGAGTGCTCTTTAATACGGTATGGGAATTTCACTGAAACTATTCAACACTTGTGGAACCTGTTCTGAGGAAAATATTTTTAAAAATTCCCCCCCCCCCCCCCCCCCGCCCCTGCATACAACTCGGCCGTAAAATAGTCTCAATCCAAAATTAGCTCAGCAATTAATCTTAAACTTAACTGATCAGTCATCATGCGTGCTGTCATCAAGCCCGAGTGCCTCAACCCCTTCCTTCCGTAAGAATATAACGGTAAAACAATTTGAGTTATAGCCGTTTAACAACCTCTCATGAAGGTACAGGTGCTGTTTATTTGAAATATTAACCCACCTTTCACACCAGGTCTGATTCGTCTGTCGTAGTCCTTTAAAAGCGTTTCCAATAACCAAGTGGAGTTTTTGTAGACATCTGATTCCGACTTGTCGTGACTAGAACAAAAATGTTACAGAAGGCTCATTTTGATACTAGAATGATACTACGTAGGTCAATTTTTTAGGTAGTTTGGCGAAGGATGTGATGAAACCTCTCGACATGAAACCACGCTGTTGGAGAAACCATAATAACAAAAGAAACCCTGGTCTAAAACGCTTCTGAAAGAAATAGCCGTAAATGCCGTAAATGATTGAAGTATTATTATTATTATTATTATTATTATTATTATTATTATTATTATTATTATTATACGAGACCTACCTCGAAGTGTTGGCAAGGAGCTGATCACTAAAAAGAACAATGGCCAATGGAATCAAATACGAATGAAGTCTTTCATAGTCAAGCGACATTCTTGAACAGGCACTAGGACAAGTAAGTGCACTGAAAACAAAACGTCTTAAGATTAGATGTTCGCAAAGTAGATAGACTAGATAGAGAGAGAGAGAGAGAAAAGGGGGAGGGGTGGGGGGCCTTCTTAGGGATGTGTTTTCCGAATCCTACCAGTAACATTATTTCAGAACTACTATCTCAAAATCTTAGAGATAAGAAAGGGCATACCCTTGCCAGAAAACCTTTTTTTTTTAAGATTCAGAGAAAATTAAGGCAACAGATCTAGAAAAAGGAATCGAATTTACGTGAGCCAATTTAGTTTAAAGTGCTGTAAGAATAATGTAGTCCTATGACTCGTATTGCGCCATACCTACTGTAAAAAGATTTATGAGAAATGGAAATGCTATTGAATTAATGTGCCAAGGAAAATGTCAGACTGCGGTCAGTTAATCTCGTGAGTGCAACAGTATCCGGTAATCGAAAGTTACTACAGATAAAATAAACTAGAAAAGGTTACGAATAAAGACAAAAATACTTGACTCACATCGATACCAAAACCATATCATATCACATAGAACATATCACAGGGGCCATGCGATATGGCCCAGATCATATCGCAGTTCAATATGTCATTCAATATATGATTCATTTCGTATATCATTTCCTTCGAAGAATCAAAACGCAATGAAGCCGGAAACTCCGTGGAAACAGAATTTAAACTATTCAAACTGGATCTTTCACTTCAAAAACGTCAGTCAGTTCACAAACTTACCATGGGTTTTGGAGTTGCCTGTGTTTGACAATACAAATATTATTGTTCTTCGAGGTCGAATGCTTTCGAAGATCACAACTATTGTGAAAAGTCTGGAATACTATTCATGTTGCGGGGATGGTCAATTTTGACAATCAAAACTAGTAATGCCATTAGGTTTCGATAAGAAATCGGAAGAAGTTCCTTAATATAAACTTAAATTAAGCCAAAAGAAAATATTACGATGACGTTGATGTCTTTTTATAAGTTAAATAATGTATGTTTGAAACATAAGAACTAAAAATCCCACAGCAGGTGTAGAAGCAAGCCCCCAAGACTTGACAGGAAGTTCAGTCTGATGATAAGACGGAAGGAAATCCCTTGAGAGTAAACCTACTTCACGTTTCAAATCATACCTTTTCCTCTTTCTTCAACTGTTTTGAAGCTCTGAAGTTTGTGAAACGGAAATTGAAACGGGAAAGTCATTGATAAAATTCAGACTTGTTGTTTACTTATCTAAAAAATAAGATAATTTTACAGTGGAGTAACAGGAAAACGTGCCGTTGTAATTTTCAAGTTTCCATCTTGACTTTCTATGATTCTGTAATTTTACTTCGTGGGATTAACATTAAAAAGCGACTTTTCTGAGTGTGATGAAATTCATCGAGTAACACAAGGATATTAATTTGCAATGACTTATTCATAATTGCACCCGAATATAATGTAATATTTCCTCGTAATGTCGGGGCAGTGGTTACCAAATTAATGCAAACGTACGTTGGCCTGTCTGCATCAAATTCATGGCAGAAGCAAGTTCATTTCAAACGCCAGCTGACAATCATATGCAAATCCACTCAGAATTCGAAAATTATATAATTTTAAACTGTAGCAACAGAAGAAGAATGAAGAATTATACTAAAATGAGTACAAACCAGCTCAACATTGAAAGAACAATTGAAATTGGAAAATAGGAAATTCATGAGTTGAAAAGCCAAACAATCGGCTGCAAATATCAGCTTCGCTGATTTGAAAAACAAGTGTTTCTTTATGTAGGTGTTTTTGTCACAACAGCTAAATTACTCTCAAAATGCTCAAACTCGTCTTAGTTCCTAACATTACAAAAAAAAAAGAAGTTAAAAAGGAAACGTCCCATGTGTTCAAGGAACAAGCGCTTCGGGTTATATACGACCCTTGCAAATTTGATGGACTTCATTTTCTAAAGTAAACCGGGCCAACTTTATTACATCGTCAGTGATGGAAGGTGGAAAAATTCAGAACGGGAAGGCTATTACATTGCGTCCATCTCTCCTTCCCTGAGCCGAATTATCTTACCCGTTTTGGCATTATTTTTACAAACAGAAGTCAACCTTTTCTAACTAATTTTTTTAAAATTCTTAATGACAATACTCTGTGACAAGTTCAAGTGACAACAAAACCATACACAGTGCCCAAAGGAAAACGAGCGAAAACGGCAAGTCAACGAGCACTTTCAATGGTAATTACTTGATCTTTGGGTAAAGTGCTTAAAAGAAATGAAATTGTTGGTTACTTACTGCGAAGGGCTTTCTTTTTCAACATTAATAATTCAAAAAAATATTAAGGGAATAAAACTCCACGGTCATCTTCAGAAGAGTCAGGTCGTAACTGTTCCTCTTCGTGTTCGATTAGAGAGACCTCCATTTACACCGTAAGAGGTCAATGCTGAGATCGGAGCGCAAATCATCTTCCGAAAACCAAAAAAGCTCGGCCACCAGCGTTTCATTTCGCTGGTAAAGCGTTCGCGGTCGTGATGATTCCACCTGACTGCAAGTCCAGTTTCAATAAACTTCTAAATTATGTTAGAATATCTCAAAAACAAAAATGAACTCTCCTGGGCACAAAAGGAATTGTTGTAGCAAGTACACTTCCACCAACCTTTTGATGGTCCGCAAAGCCCGGCTTTTCTACCGATATTCCATTGAAAATTCCTCTGTGAGGGTCTTTAGGTCAAGAACTCGCAGGAGTCTGGAGTCCTACAGTGCGCATACTTAATCAGTCATTGAGAATCTCCGCATTAGTTGCAAGTAAAATATTGCTTCAGTAGTGTTTCTGGTTTCAACAAATCGTTATCTTTCAAAAACATCTTAATGATTTTGAAAGGGAGACGATTTTAAGTAAGCTTTTAATTATTTCTGATTTACCCACGCAAGAGATTAGCTGGCTGTTTTATCAGCACCATAAAAATAGGCAAAGATTACACATCATTATGAAGTTTGACAGGAACGTATAAAAGAGGCCGAGCATTTCGTGTCTCTTTCACCATAATGTGCACCAACAATTTTTGTTTTCGCTCACATATTCCATGTTAAGTGATCAATAGAAAATATAGATTATTTAAGCAATAGACCACAAGTTTCTATGGTTTATAGGCTGATAAAGCACGCGGGATGTCGGTAGAACACGGAAGAATGCGTAAATCACGAGCCGCAGGCGAGTGATTTAAGAATTTTTCGAGTGTTCTTCCAACATTCCAAGTGGTTTATCAGCCTATAAACCATAGAAACTTGTGTTCTATTGCTTGCTTCAGAAGACGCGCGATTTTTCCATGAGTCCATGAGTTTACTGCCACCATAAAACATAGCTGATAGACCAATCAGAGCGCGCGCATTGATTTGGTTATTATATAAAACAAAATATTCTTCAAACATCAAGGCTTTTAAATGACATAGCCTTTAGCTAATTTTATTTTTGCATGCATACATTCGGCCTTGAATTCGAAGTAAACAGACCGATAACAATATCTTGTCAATAAACTTTCATTGAGAAAGCTTTTTATCATGACCGCTGTAATTAGTCAAAATGTTAAATATTAAGGTTTTCGCTACTTCCATTTTAATTCGCCAAAGTATAACAAGAGGTGGAACCATTTTAAATTTCCGTGATATCTACTCCAAACTGATTTATTTTAGCGTACTATCAGTTAGTAGAGCCTTTTTAACATTAATCTTTATTTACATCACCTCGGGATTTTGAGGTCCCTCCCCTCCCTCCCCGAAAAGAAGAAGCGGAACTGAGGACTGAGGCATGTTACGTGCCGCGACCAATACTCCGAGGGTTGAACCCTATTTTAATTCTAACAAAGTCGTTTGTTTTTGTACGAAAAACAAACAAGGTAGTAAATACACTGTCGTTTTCCACTGCAGATGTATTCCTATCAAATGAACAACAACAACAAAAAATGCACAGAGATTTAGAAACAGCAAACTGGAGGCCGTTGTTTGTTCTAAAAGCATGAAAATTTCCTTCCATTTTTGTCTCTCCGTTTTGAATTCTTGCTCGATACCTGTAGACTCCGTAAAGGCAAGAAATGAGCCAAACTGAAACACCTTTTTTTTGCTTTTTACCTCCGATTTCATCAATGTCATCAGTTTCATCAATTTCACTGGGGTGCAGGGATGGCGCAGTGATGAAAACACTTGCCTCCCACCAATGTGGCCCGGATTCGATTCCCAGACTCTGCGTCATATGTGGGCTTCGTCTGTTGGTTCTCTACTCTGCAGCGAGAGGTTTTTCCATGGGTAATCCGGTTTTGCCCTCTGCTCCAGCTTCAAAAACCAATATTTGATTTCATCTGGATTAATTTGATGATTTTAGTTTACAGTGTCCTCATTAGTGCTCCAGCGCTAGAAGATTAGACACTAAAATAAAGTTCCTTTCCTTTCCTTTTCATCCAGATTATTGCTGTTTCCGCAAACGCGATGCTAAATCTGTTTGGTGTAAAAGGCGGCCGCAACGCCGGGTTTTCTAAACGTTTCAGATAAGGGCGATATATACCAGAGACCAAATCTCACAGCACTTGTTTCAGGCGTCCAAGAGCCTAAACCAAGTGCTGTAAGAATAGGACACGGAATTGGTGGTATTTTGGTCCTCTGAACTTTCTATACTGGTTGCACTTGTAAATTGTCCGAACAAATTACAGCAAATGTAACGGCTGTCATTTGCGCTATAAACGAAACTAGCGTACCCATTCATGCAAGTCTGATTGAAATGACATGACAGAAGAGGTCACTTACTGTGTGCTTCGGAAGTTGATGATCTGCTAGAATGGTTTATTATGTTCACGTAATAAGAGGTTATTTGAAGGCTTAGTTATTTTAAAAAAAATGCTATTAGACGATATTCAAGTCCTATTTTGCAATTTCGTACCTTCAAACACTTTTCAAGTTTGATTTTTAAATGTCATTTTTTTATTCCAGAATGTCCAGTCGGCCACAGACTAAAATAAGTAAGGCCCGTTTCAAACGTTGAACTTTACATGTCCCGCATCTAATTAATGGAAACGAGCGAAAACAATAGATTTTTCTCATTTGCATTAGATTCGGCAAATGTAAAGTTCGACGTTTGAAACGGGCTTAAGGGTACAAAGGAAGTACGCCACAAAGAGTCGCCTCTCTGTTCCTGTGCCCATTCTCATTTGTTTCTCGCATTGTCCCTATCAAATATATCGACGAAGCTCCATTATTAATACCAAAACTGAA
Organism: Montipora capricornis; assembly: GCF_036669925.1. NCBI lineage: Eukaryota > Metazoa > Cnidaria > Anthozoa > Scleractinia > Acroporidae > Montipora > Montipora capricornis. The sequence goes on along the minus strand of NC_090891.1, from coordinate 6,751,444 downwards.
AAGGTCAGTCCCAGACGCAAATTTTAGGTAACAATTTACAGCAAATTAATGCTGTTGCTATTATGTCAGCGAATCGCGACTGAGCTTACAGTTGAAGTCTATTGTAAACTTTGGAACAAGATTATGGAACTCTCTTCATCCTGACTGGCGCGCGCTTACGAAAAGGCCATTCAAAAAACGAATTAGGAAATTTCTGCTTACAGCACTCATTGATAACAAAACTGAATAATCATTACTATCGTACTCTATAATTTTGTTTTTTTCTATTTATCTATTCACTTATTATTATTATTATTATTATTATTATTTATTTTTACATTCACTTATTTTAACAGCGGAGCTCCGCGCGCGTTAAAGGCGCACGCGCGCGTAGCACCATAGTTAAGAAAATATGGTAACCCATCGATGCGATAAATTTTGGTTTTATAGCCATGACGTCAACGATCGTCCGTAAGTACGTAAGTACTTACGTACTTCCGTACTTACGTCCACCCCTCAATGTACGCCAATGTGACCAGTATCATACTAGTTTACAGCATACATCTTTGATATTGGACATCCATGTTTTGATCAATTGACACCTGTCAAAACAAGGTATCGGTGACCAGTATCACGTGACCATATTGCGGGCTCAAGCTTGGAGCTCACCTGTTTTTTTTTAAAGTTGACCGCTGACGAGGTACTGATTTTCGATTGGATTGCAGGCTCAAGGGGTTAACTCCCCTAAACATAAACGAGGCTTCATTTTTCGCGTGCTTTCTGTGGTTCGACGCGGCTACACGGCGATACTACATCAACTATAGTTCTTACAGAGTCAACGCTTTTCGTCTTCAGGTGGAAAACGGTTTGGAAAATGTTTTCTTTCTGCATTTTTCACTGGTTTTAATCCACTTTGATACATCATGATTGATGGCTGTGGTCCACCCTGGCGGCTACGTAGTTATTCAAGTCAAGCATCGGAGGGATATAAACTTAAAGCTGAGTGTTTATTTTTATTTGCTTAGAGCTGCTTTTTTCCTCTGTATTGTAATTTTTGGCATATCTTAAGAAGGTCTGATAAGGTTACATGATGCCTGGAGGACCTATGACTAGAACGTAACAGAAACGAAAGGAGAGCGAAAGAGAACGACAACGACAAAACAGAATAGCAGTAATAGCCCATACTTAGTTAGGGTTAGGGTTAGAAGTTACTCCACAAATTCTTTCCTTGGGCACTAAACCGTTTGTTATTTTCAAAAAGTGGTTTAATAGGTTTTTCCATTGTCCAGGAAGTAAAAATCAATCATCTGTACTCTTTTGGGCATAAAGAAAAAGTTGATTTTTTTGTTTGTTTTGAATTCGATGGAACAACTCGAGTGCTTATTAATCCGTTTGCTCAACTGGTTTTCGATGTGCCGGCTACAGTGACAAGAAGATTTTGCCCTC
>NC_090891.1:6740019-6747519 GCF_036669925.1 Montipora capricornis | reverse complement strand
CCTTCTGATTTTCTGTAGCACGTACCACAGGCAAGCCAGTGTATGCTTCACGGAAGCATCTAGTTTTTTGTCTTAATATTGTTTCTAGATTACACTGCACGCCTCGATTAGCATTGCTGTACTCGTGCAGTGTTCATTGTAAAATTTATCTGCAAGATAAGTTTTCGAAAATAAACTTGAACTCGAATTTGAACTTGTTGACAAGTGTCATTCGGAGGAATTCAGCAGACGGTTGAATTATCAAAGAATAGTGAATTTTTCGATTTCTACTTCACTCATACGCAGTTATTGACTTGATACCTAAAGTGAGAGAATCAGTAGAAAGTACGACTCGACCGAATGAACTTTGGTCAGTGCTGTCAAAAATTAATGTATCCATGCGAATGCTTTATTTGACGATCATGACTAAAACACCACACGAGTACATACGGGTAACATACGAGTAACATACGAGTAACATACGGAACATACGGATACATACGAATACATACGACTAACATACGACTAACATACGAGTAACATACGAGTAACATACGGATGCATACGACTAACATGCGGATACATACGAATACATACGAGTAATACGAATGTTTTTCTCATAAAGGAAGCTCTAATTATAGGCCTTGCAGGCATTTTTCACGTCAGCAAACACGTACCCGGCTCAGTTTGAGGGGGGAGGGAGGGGATGTTGATCAACCCCCCAAGGCTTTAGTTAAATTTAGTCACAGTAAAATAAATTCACATGGAGTGCAAAACCCTTAGCTTGCGCTACAAGATGACAATATATTTTGGATTTCGCTTATGTCGTGTGACGTCATCAGATTCGCCATCTCGATTTCACTATTTCAGCTTAAGTTGCCTATGATAAATCAGTGCAAAAAATCAGTGCAAAATCAAGCCAGAAAGCTTAAATGGGGTAAAAGATTATGACAGACCTGCTCTGACTTCCTTACGTGTCTTAAATGTAAACTGGCCTGACAGTCATAATCATCTACGAGAGCAACATCCAAAATATACTGTCATCTTGTTGCGCAAGCTAAAGGCGGCGAAATACGAGATACAAAAACCCTAAACTTGGCGCGCAACATTATTTCGTTGCAAGTTTGGGTCGATTTCTCCCGTTTTTCACCTTGCATGATGAACTTGTCGCGCAACAAAAACATTTGTTGCGGTTTGAAGAAAGTTATTGCGAAAAGTAGAGCGCAGATCTACTCTGAGCAACAAATTTTGGCTTTGTTGCTCGTTTTTCATCAAGCTCACAACTTGTCGCGCAACAAATGTGCTCTTGTACTAGCAAATCAACCACTCAGCGCCCTGCATTTCTTCAACCCGCAACAAATGTTTTTCTTGCGGGTCAAGTTGATCACGCAAAGTGAAAAACGCGAAACATCGACCAGAACTTGCAACGAAACAATGTTGCGCCACAAGTTGAGGGTTTTGTATCTCGTCTTTCGCCGCCTTAGGGTTTTGCACTCCATGTGAATTTATTTTACTGTGACTAAATTTAACGAAAGCCTTGGAGGGTCTATCAACACCACTCCCCACCCCCCCCCCCCCCTTCAAGGGGTTTGAGGAGTCCTCAAACTGAAACGGGTACGTGTTTGCTGACGTGAAAAATGCTTGAAAGGCTTATAATTAGAGCTTCCTTTATGAGAAAAACATTCGTATTACTCGTATGTATTCGTATGTATCCGTATGTTAGTCGTATGTATCCGTATGTTACTCGTATGTCAGTCGTATGTATTCGTATGTATCCGTATGTTCCGTATGTTACTCGTATGTTACTCGTATGTTACCCGTATGTACTCGTGTGGTGTTTTAGTCATGATCTTATTTGACATGTCTGTGCTGTTCGTTGAAAATTAATGAGGACCTATTGAAGTCTGATAACAGTCAAGACGATGGGTCACCAGTTTCTAATGTCAAAAATTATATAGGTTTCGAACTTGCAAATGCAATGAAAACAGTATCTCTGAGCTACATTTCACTATTGGCTTTCTACCATAGCTCATATGAAGCCCCTGAAGGACTGCATGTCGAGACTGATTTCAAGTTAATTTGGTTTCGTTGATTTGATTCAATTGTTTCCCATATAGTGGTTTCTAGATGACAGCCAAACGGAAAAGATTGTAGTAAAGCAAAGATACCAAAATCGTCCCTCATTTTATCAAGATAGGCAACTGATGTTGATATTGTAATAAATGGAAAGCTAACAAGGAAGGTAACCCAACTTCATTATCTCGGTCTTGTTGTGTACGTTCCTGAACGTTCCTAGATGTAACAATAAACACTTAATGACTGGTCCATCGGGAAACAGTTCATTTTGTTTCCCGAAAATCTCAATGTTTCCCCGAGGCGCAGCAACGTGATAGTTTTCGCAATGTTGCCCGCTCATGGCATTTGGCGGTAAACAGTTTCATTGTTAAATGCCGTGTGACCATGAACTAGCCAATGAATGGGCGCGCTGTAGCGGGAAAAACTTCAGCTATATAACAAGACTGAATGTCAAACTTGGACTATCTCCCGGCCTGAGAACTGAAACATGGGATGAAAAAACAAAAGAGATGTGGCGAAAAAAAAAAAAACGGAAATGAGAGAAGTGAAGAGTTAGTAGCTATTTGGATGTTTTCAGTCATGTGATTGTCTTAATCACATGACTTTAATTTTTCTGCCCAAGTAGGATAAATTTGCGCCCGAGCAGAGCGAGGGTACAAATGATGCCGCGCGGGACACAAATAAACTATATGCCCGACAAAAGTGATTTGTTTATCATGGCTATCAATACACAATCGTACAAATTCATTTAATAAGAAAAAATGTTTTACAGAGACGAAGCATGAAACTATGGTATAGAAAGTTGATTCCCAGACTCGGCGTCATATATGTGGGTTGAGTTTGTTGGTTCAGTCTACTCTGCACCAAGAGGCTTTTCTCCGGCTACTCCGGTTTTCCCCTATCCTTCTCAAAAACCAACATTTGATTTGAATTGCGATAATTTAATGATTTCAGTGACCCCAATTAGTGCTCCAGCGCTAGAAGAATGTTTGCCGTAAACGCGATGCTAAAATCATCTGTTTGGTCAAGAGAAAATGAGGGGACAGAGAGGGAGGCTCAGGGCGTTGGCCGGGATATGTTATGTCCACGCAAGTTATTTTTAGACGAGCGGAAGTCTTTGTTCTAGCGGAAGTCTGTCTTCCGAGACGTCCGCATGCAGTCTTGCCTCGCTTTCAGGTTCTTAGTGAAAAGAGAAAATGAAGGCGCACGTGGAAGGCTGATGAATATTTATTTTCTTTCAAACATCGGACCGAGGTTAGCCTGCATGCGGACGTCTCGGAAGACTTCCGCTCGTCTAAAAATAACTTTCGTGGACATGACATATCCCAAGGGCTGGACCAGGAGCCTCCCTCTCTGTCCCCTCATTTTCTCTTGGTTTGGTCAAGAGAGTATGAAGGTATTGAATTGATAGCCAATCAGATGTCCCCATTTTCGCGAACGATGCGAATCATTGGGTGGGAATTCGCTCAGCTGTCAACATTGGTACAAATGGGGACATACAATTGGCTATCAATTAACTCTCGTGGGAATACCGGATCTCGCAGGAGATCTAAAAATAACTTAAGAGGATTACGATGGGAATAGGGCCAATATGAGGGATTACTTCTCTTACTTTCATACTCTCTTGGTTTGGTGTAAAAGGCCGCCACAACGGTTTTCTAAACGTTTCAGATAAGGGCGATATATACCAGAGACCAAATCCCACAGCACTTGTTTCAGGCGTCCAAGAGCCTAAACCAAGTGCTGTAAGAATAGGACACGGAATTGGTGGCATTTTGGTCCTCTGAACTTTCTATACTGGTTGCACTTGTAAATTGTCCGAACAAATTACAGCAAATGTAACGGCTGTCATTTGGGCTATAAACGAAACTTGCGTACCCATTTATGCAAACGTCTGATTGAAATGACATGACAAAAGAGGTCGGTTATTGTCTGCTTCGGAAGTCGATGATCTGCTAGAATGGTTTATTATGCTCACATAATAGGAGGTGTATTTACAAAAATGCTATTTATAGACGATATTCAAGTCCCAGTTTGCAATTTCGCGTCTGACCCGAGTAGCATTATTTGTGCCCGAGCAGAGCCAGGGTGAAAATGATACCATGAGAGACAAATAAACTATATGCCCGACGAAAGTGAGAAGGCCCTGAGCTTTGCAGATTTTTAAAGATGCAAGACGGCTTACCAGGCAAAAGGTGTGTGGGTATACGGTGTACGTTCACGTCATTAAGATTCCTAAGAAAACTTGTACAGCAGCAAAGCCAGATAAGACACACAGCAACGAAAAAGAATGGGAATTATCTTTTCAAAAAAAGTTGTGAATAAACTTATTCCAGAGCACCACACTAAGTTACCTTGATTATGTTTAAAATATCTTGTACGTCTTTGTCCCCCGGTGTCTCTGCTTCTGCTGTGCTAACAACAGCCTGATCTGATTCGCATTGTGCACTGAAAGATAGCAAGAACAGATTGCGAATCATTTATCTCAGATCCCTGGCCTTCTGTTTCTTCAACATTAAACCATCGTAAAACTGACGAAATCTACACAGAAACCATGAAAAAGACGACGTTGTCCTCAGATTGAAACTCAGCTTACCTTGGTTCTTAATCTCTGAAAGGTGGTTTTCCTTCTCTAATGCAACAAAGGCAACGTCATCTTACTGGAGCAAGCTTTTGAGTCATTATGTTTAAAACTTCATGGAGCACTCTAAGAGTTTTAAGTATGTTTAAAAGTAAAAATTACACACTACTTTCCGATCTTTTACACCAACTAATGATTGTGTTTTCTTTTTGCCCTCTTTTGTATAGAAATTTATGTAGTGTTTTTGAATAGTAAGTAATGATTGTATTTTCTTTACGCTCTCTTTTGTATAGAAATTTATGCAGTGTTTTTGAATAGTAAGCGCCCATTAAAGTCTCGATGAAAAATACGTTACAATTATATTCAAACTAAAAAATATAAAAATTTTTGAAATATGGTGATTGCCTCTGTTGTTAATTAAAAGATTTTTAGAAAAACCTGCATCAACAAAAAAGTCACTTAACCAAACGAAAAAGAAGACAAGCCTTTTGAGAGATTGTTGAAAAAACATATGGTATGACTATTCAATGGTCATTTTTGTTAAAGTATTGAATACATAGATATGAATGGCATATCCTTGGCTCTCTGAGTCCTTTCTCAGGTGAATAACTAATAGACTACATGAGCGACCCAAATTTTGTCAACCAAGGGCGATAGTGGTTGAAAAAAATTAGAGTTTATGAGCAACAAAAGACAACTGAAAAAAGATTTCCAAGGATTTAAAGCAAAAGGCTTTTTTGCAATCAAACCATAAGGATCATTCTTGGTTTTCGTCCCTGTTTTCTGCCGAGCCCCAAAAAATATGGGCGACTTCCCTGTTAAAAGTCCAATATTTAAGCCATTTGTAAGTAATACTTAAGAATAGGCTCTTTGCGTTAATGTTGTTTAATGCACTCTGTTGATCTTCCCAAAGTATATGGCTTTACCTATAACACTTCGGACTATTTTCTAGAAGCTTTTTGTCCACTATATACGAAGCGTTTGTTTGGATAATTTTAGTTTGTGCAAGTCTTGTCAATTTCCAAGTGTTTTTCTGTTTATTTAGTCATGAGAGCCAGTAATAAGCGGTTACTTAATAGAAATACATGAGGCAGCAGTTACACTAGCAACCTCTGTGGCTTTACCAATTGGTATTGACAGAAGAATCCACCTTGAAAGAAGTGTTTTCTCTCCACCAACTAAAACATTCACAAATTAGCAGGTAACCAATATTGTGTGTGTGGATGGTGAGTTGAGGGAAAATCATAGCCAAAAGATAGGGTTAGTCTGTAAAATGAGGAAGAGAAATTCACAAAGCAAACTCTCAACCTCAAGATGAGGTTACCAAATAAAACAAACTCTGTGTGAAATTAAACTTTAATTTCAGAAACAGACAGATAGTAAATGCACAAGAAACCAAGTAGGAGAGATAAATACTTGAACATGAAAATTATTTGTCCTTAAAAAATAAGAATAATTAATATGAAAACAGCCCCAACACGAAAAAATAGGAATAATAAATATGAAAAAATCCCTACACGAAACCTTTGTACTTAAAAAACACGGAAAAAGGGCAGTTTTGAAACCCAAAGAAATCCCATACTGACTAACCCTAACTTTTGCTATGATTTTCCCTCAACTATACATTGCCATCAGTCATAATTCTCATCAACAGCTTTTGGATGCAAAGGAATGCATAGAGAGGTGTGTGGCAGATATTCAAATAGGGTATGAATGGGGTTAACCGACTTGCGACAAAGGGCTACTGACTACCGACAAAACGAGGGAGAAATTACCGACTAGTGACAAAAAAAATAACTGGGATTTACCGAAAACCGACAAAGGTCTAAATTTTAATGGACAACCGACAAAGTAATAAAATTTTAACCGACAACCGACATGTGACCCCCCCCCCCCCCCCCCCCCACCCATTCAGACCCTCTTCAAAGGTGGATGCAGCAAACGATCTGAAGTTGAATCAAGACAAAACTGAAAATATGCTAATTCACTCTAAATTCAAAGCCTACATCGATCCTCCGATAATTCAAATTGGTGATGATATGATCCATGTTTCCCCCACTGCCACCAACCTTGGCTTTAAATTTGATAAGTACCTGTGTTGCCATGATCAAATCAAGCAAGTCTGCAAGTCCTCATTCTACTTCACCAGGCACATTGCTAAGATTAGAAATTATCTTACTGATTCTGCAACAGAGAGTGTGGTCCATGCATTCATCACCTCCACGTTGGACTATTGTAACTCCCCCTACTATGGTCTCCCGAAATATCTTTTGAAAAGGCTTCAGTGTATTCAGAACCTTGCGGCAAGATTACTAGTGCAAGCGAGCACATTTGATCATGTCACTCCAGTTTTGATAAAATTGCACTGGCTTCCGGTCCGTTTCCGAAAACTTCAAAAATGATAAAATCCGTGTTACCTACGATGTATAACAGAGAAACAATAAACTAAAGACTTTTATGCTTAAAAGAGTTTCTTTCGTTAAAACTGCGAGTGACAACAAAGAAAGTGATTATAGGAAGTTTTCACGTGACGTCATCGCCGCCATGTTGGTGGACGAAAACAAAAGATCTCTCATTAGCTTCTTTTGTTCGTCCACCAGAAGTCATACATTTCTCTATTGTTATCCTATAAATAACGGCTTCTTATTAATTTAGTAAACAAAAGCTCTTTCCGTTTGCCTTGAGATTGGTGACAATGCTCTTATAACTGGTTGTCTGGGATTATCGCGGAACGTTAACATTTGCCCGCGTTATTTTCATAAAAATAAGGTTAGCTTCTTGTTTTATAGGGGGAAGTTCCCAGATGTGATTCCAACAAAAAGAAGCATGGCATGTGGACTTTTTTCTCTTTTCGGATAACAATC
>NC_090891.1:6732519-6737519 GCF_036669925.1 Montipora capricornis | reverse complement strand
TTAACAATGTTCTTTTTTTAAGACCCAGAACCATTTATTGCCTGGGGCCTGTTTCTCGAAAGTCCAGAAAATTTTTCGGGCCCGAAAACCCTTTGTGAAACTGCTAACCGCTTGTTTTGGAAAGCCGATATTTTAACATGTTTTCAAGCCAACTAAAAAAGAAACTTGTCTGCGAAGTTTGACGACTTAAATGCTCTCCGTTCTTGAGATACAAAAGAAATTGTGACACCCAAAAATGGCCCGTAAAGTTTCGGGACTTTCGAGAAACGGGCCCCTGATGTCAATCTAACCTCACTATCAGCCTGTTACTGTAAAGCAAAAAATGGTGCTCATGAATTAATCAAATGTACAGAAAAAAACCTCCTCAAAATCCAACAAGAAAGAAGTTTGGATGGTCAAGACAGAGATCTCATAAGTTGACGTATTATGTTTAAATTTGTCACGTGGTCGTTACGTCATAATGAATGTAATTTCACCATTCACGTGACCATAATTGATTGCCTTTTAAGGAAATTAATGATGGGGAACGATGGTCAATCATGGTGAATGGTGGTGAATGTATGTGACTTTGTCGAGCACGCGGACTAGTGGCACATTGTTTCAGAACATAACAAAAGCAAATTGGCTCCCTAGGACAATAAGGCTGCCTTGATCTTTGTTGTCCTTTTAATATCCCGTTACCAAGCAGTGAAACTCTTCTTTTTTTCCATTCGAGTCTCACAGAACCAGTCTTTACAAGACACGAGTTTGACCGAGCAGGCTTAAGAAATACTTTTAATTGCCCGTGTCTCAGTTAAATTGAATATAATGAGAGCTAGCAAAAGTAGCACCTTTTCGTGTTAAGTTGTTTTTGCTTTTATAGTATTCCATAGCTGTATGATATCTTCTCTGTCTGAAGAAGCACAGTAAAACCTGTCAGAGGAAACAAACTGCACTCACATGAATATTAAAATGGTTTTTCAGCATGCATTAGTACCAAAAACAATTTTTATCAGTCTGAGAATATACTGGTGTTTCTGCTAACTGATCGTAAACGATACTTTGAAGCTGGCACACGATTAGTACGCTAGAAGGTTTCCCTTCCATAGTTTCTTTTACACGACCCAACATTTGAAATATCAGGCTTTTACCAAATCCTGTTGGTAGCACAGCCAGCAGATATTTTCCTGATAACAGAGTAATAATTGCATCTTTTTGCTCCAAACGCAATTCGCGAGACATAATATTAATATTCCGAGTTATGATGAACAATGAAGAGGTTTTTCAAACGCGGAATCAAAATTCTCAACAATACACACCATTTTCCTCCTTCCTGCAACGTGAAAATAATTGTTGAATGATTGACAAGAAGTGGACAAATCTCACCAATCAGAAACTCCGTTTGTGGGCGAACGCAGTCCTCTGAGGAAAAATAGCTTCGGGCAGGTATATTTTTCATTTCCCCTCCCCACTCAACTCTCCCGCTCTTGGCCTACCCCCTTGGTGACAATTTAGTCCTCTCCCCAAATTTCCTCTACTTCAGAGATTCAAGATGGTGGACAAAAATTCTGGGGAGGATTATGCTTACCTCGTGACCAGTAAATACGCCTGCGAGTTCGAATCACAGCTCCTGAGCTCCAAAGTTCACTCCAAAGTGCCAGTATTACTGGGGGGGGGGGGGGGACAGGTTGTACATGCGACAGGATTCTTTCATCGCACCTGACGCCACGGCGGCCATGTTGGTGGAAAGAACAATAGCGAAAAGTCTTTTGGGAATTTTATTCTATTATTATGCAAAACTTAATCTACATTTTTCTATTGTTTTGGCACCAACATGGCCGTCTTATCACGTGAGTGCAATCAAAGAATTGGAGAAGCGCCCACACCCGCAGTAGGTTACGGTAGGAGCTAAAGAAAAAGGAGCCTTCGGGTTGCCTTCGATTTCGGTCGGCCTCTCGTCTAAATTCCTCTTTACTCTTACATTATGTTACCTCCTTGTAAGCACCAACATTTTGGAATACTGCCTCGGCTAGTCCAATGAGGCCACAGGAACAGCTGAAACAAAGGGATAAGATTAAAGCAAGGGAAAAAAACAAATAGGAGGGCAGCGGTTTTGAGGGAAGGGCAAATTATAGTGAATAGATTTTGTGAGTGCTGAATTAGACTGGAATTAAAATCACGAACGTACCGACTCACGAACAGAAATCTTGACAAATATTAATGAATGGAAAGATGAATGAAGTGGTGGAGATAAAAATGAGATGCAAAAAGTGGTGACAAACATTATAAACAAGCCCATTGTTTGAAATTATTCACTTGACGTTTCGTATGCTTCGACAAGTATTTAATTTCCAACAATGCTGTTTGCGTCTTACGTTTGATTGAGCTGCGACGGCCAAGGCATGACAAGGCATGACAAGGCGGGGATAACGTACAAGTACCCAACTAATTGAAATATTTAGCATCGCGTCTACGACGAACGGGAAACGTCGTGGTGAATTGACGCTTTATCAAAAACAACAGAAACTTGTTGGATTCAAACATTTTTTATCGTGTTGGACAAGTTGGAATAAGATAATTTTTATAACTTTATAACGAGGTGTAGCCTACAATTCGCCGTTTCACGTAATGGTAGGTTTTATATGGCCACATGCTGCTGCACTATGTGTTCAGGTTACATGAGGTGACTACAGTAAAACTCATACAATCATGGACAAAATTCCTTAGACAGTCATGCACAACTCGTAATTATCGAATGAATTTAGAATTACTTCCAAAAGAGGAGCTATATTTTAAAACTCCCTGGCAGTTCCCCCCTCCCTCCTCAATGCAATTTGAAAAAATATTATGGGCACCCGTTTACTGAACATTAGGGTGCGACATATCTAGCCATAAAAGTACTACACTTCAGTAAAAAGAATTGTTTTAGTCAAAGTTTGTGGGGACGGAAAGGTTGTGTGCAAGTACATGAATAGAAAAATAGTTTGAGCAATTTCTCAAAATAAATAAGTTTTACTCACCGCATCGTTGCGGAGGGCATGTTTATGATTTCGCTCATTGCGTTACAATTCATAAAGATAAATAGGAAAACAATGCAAGAACCCGGGGAAGATCAAGCAGAAAACCTCTTGAAGCAGTGTTGAGGTTAGCCAGCGTAGCAAGCGTTTCCGATGGGTTTCAGAGAACTTTTGTCGGTCAAAAGTGTGAGTGAGTGAGTGAGTGAGTGAAAAAGCCCGCTTCTCAATATTTCTCTTCTGTGCCCCACGGAAACGCTTGCTTCGGAGGCTATGTTGAGGTGCACAAGTTAGCCTAGCAAGAGGCTTTGCTGATATTTTGGCGCGCTGTCAAAAGCTTACAGATTAGAGCGACCTTGATGCAGGCAAGTTGAAATAAATTATGCGAACCTTCGAGAGGAATGAAGATGGCTAAATCTGAGACCTTGTCCATGTTTTGCCACACACAATAAGTGTCGAGGATGACCCGGCAAACGACACAATTCTACACGAATTTCCTTGACATACAGCCGAAATACTTGAACGGAACTTTAATGTCATTGCTCGATGCAATGAAGAACAGCCGCTAGTATTAAAACTAACAAGGTCGACAAACACCGATAGTAGCAAACTAGTCGCTGAAAAGATTATGGAAAGTCAAAACATCGAGAATAAAGGTCGCAACCACAACTTGAAAATTATCTTCTTAATTTATGAGGATAAGCTTAGTTTAAATCATATCATCCGGGACAAGTTTTGGGTAGGAAGGAAGCCAACAGAACCTTATTAATCGGTTACACACTGTATTATAAATGAGATTTAGGGCAGGCTGGTTTTTTAAATTCAGCACAACGGGAAGCTGAGAGAAGACTTCAAGGCTAGGGCAATTCTCGAAAACAACATACTTTTAAGAAACGCTGTTGTTTAAAAGCAACAGCGTTTCCAGCCAGTCCAAGCCTCGTCGTCAATCGCAACAACAGTTGATTTAGAATACGCCTTGCTTGTTAGTCTTTTCCCCCAACCTTCATGATCCAATTGACCGTAATAATAGCAATTTGCACTTACAGTTTTGAAACCGAAATGATGCGGGATTGTCCATTAATAGTAACTGAATCTGTTCACATGTTCCACTTTGTTTAACTCGGTTGCAAATTGAGATTTAATTAAGCAGCAGTGTGTTCCATAAAACGGCGATAGTGTATACAATCATCTACAAGAATGCTTCCTAACATTCCTAATTAGTATGAAAACAATGCCCGTCGAGCTAAAAATGGTGGACTGCGAAAAGCAGGTGTTTCCAAAGGTGAGGAAAATGGTCACGTGGACATCACTGCTGTTTCACGTTTGTCGTAATGGTGAAGCCTTAACTTTCTAGTCATTAAAATAGTAACTTTAAAGTGTTTTCAGTAGCATTCATCAAGAAGTGTAACTTTTCAGTAAATCGCAGCAATGGCTTTGGATATAATTCTGTTATGCACCTAGGTATCACGGGGCTTTGACTGTGACGTCTATCTCCAGGGTGGGGATTTTGATCATACGACATATCACCAGGGTGGGGAATTTGACCTGGCCACCATCTTGGATAATGAAGTTAAGGTAAAGTTCGCTACGAGCCTAGAAGGCACGCCAGGCCTGCACTTATCTCCAGTTTCTGTAGCATGAAGCGACTAGGAGTATTTCTACTCCCCCCTGGATGGGATGCTAGTCCATCGCAGGGTTACCCCCAGCATTTTCGCCGGTACCCATTTATACACCTGTGTGGAGAGAGGCACCGTGAGAGTAAAGTGTCTTATCCAAGAACACAACACAATGTCCCCAGCCAGGACCCGAACCCGAACCACTCGATCCGCAGTTGAACCCACTGACCATGAGGCCACCGCGCCTCACGAAAGGTGAGTAATACATACATTTCACTCTTATTGTGTGCAGCAAGGTCTAAAGGGTATTATCTTGGCCACCTTTACTGGCCTCAGGGTGGGGACTTTTGAAACTTTTGGCCAATTATGTTGTCTCGGGGGGTGGGAAATT